>NW_028318792.1:527500-684737 GCF_062004578.1 Staurois parvus
CAGACGCACAGCGGAACCGGAAGTGACGGAGCAGCCATCTTGGTAACTGGTAAATCCTCTCTAAACATGAGTGGAAGATATCAGGACGTTCTTAGAGGTTTGATTACTTTTAAATGGCGTTTTTTAAAGATGAATTAAAATGTAATCACAATAATAAAGCATGTTTTAAATGGTGTATTGCGGTTTTACACTATATTCTGTTCCATATATGGTGGGCATCGGTGGAGCTTGGTAATAGAAGGATAAATATAGGAATATGCAGATTGCTTTACCCAGATGACATCAGGGATTTATCCATAAGGCTGTGATGATATACTGAAAGGATCTCCTCGGAGTACATTCTTTGGAATTGTATCTTATCCTGATAGTTCAAAAGGCGTGTTTATTAATTTTATTCGGTAAGGGTGTCCACTCCTTACACAATAGAAGTGTGCACAGTTATTGACACTTGTTGCTGGATGCTTTTTTTGCACTTGATTGACTCATTGTCACGTTTGGTTTTGATACGGTTTTCCAGATTTTATCTACTTTACACAGTGTATGTTTACAATGAACTAAAAATTCTTCCTGCGCCTAGTAAAACACTCTAATACAGGTTCTATCCTGCTGCTGTGCACTGTGATCAACACAAACAATGAAAAAAATGAAAAAAAGGAAAAAACAGCGCAAACATAGACCTTTACATGAAATCAATATTACAAAGTGCAAACATAAGTGAAAAATTAATCAGTGGTAAAGTCCATCAAAATAAACCAAAGTTCAAAAAATATTAGTGCAAAAAAGAAAAAGAAAAAATATTTTCAAATTCTTCTTCTAATATAGAGGAACTTCCACCCGTGAAAACCAATATCAAATGCACTCACCAGATAAAGGTGAAAAAAACGCCTCTTAGGAATTTTATGGGATCCTACACCCTCTTTCGTATCCACTCTATAGGAATCCTCCTCTCCACCATAGGCTCCACCATCCGACCAGGGAGAAAAAAATCTCAGATAGTGTAATATTGTAAGACACCATTCATAAGTGAAATCAAGGATTAAGGTCACTCACATTCAATTCAATTTAAAAAGGCATATTTATTAGGATCAGCTTCTTCCAGATAAACAGTAGATGCAAGGCAACCTCCCACGGAATCTCACATCACAGCTCCAGGTTTCAGCAGAAGCTCTACAGAGACACCGCATATACAGATCCCAAAAGATGGCCGCTGGAACGCACCGCTCAGCGTGCGCTCCACTCACCGGAAGTGACGTCAGACGTACGGAGTACAAACCGGAAATGCATCAACGCGTTTCGCCCCTCCCATCGGGCGTTCTCAAGACGTTCATTTCCTGTCTGAAGCTCCCTTATATACCCAGCAGAGACCCACCCCTCCGTTTCAATTGGTCAATACTCTTCCCCGGGATGATCAAACAAACCACTCCTCCTGTAACGTGACGTGAGAGTCCCTTACAGATGAGGTAAATGCCTATACAATTAGAAATCTTATTTCATGTTATTCCTGACACTATTAAATTATCTCCCATAAGCGACATGTATATTACCACATGTCCCCAGTGGGAAAAACATGAACAAAGTATTAAACAATGCCTCACTATTACAAAAAACTTTCTTTAATATATGAGCAATGAATACTAAATAGTATAAAATGAAAATAAATATGAATATAATGAAAATAAAAAATATAAAATATAAGATGAAAATAAAAATGAAAATAAAAATAAAAATAAAAATGAAAATAAAAATAAAAATAAATATAAAAATAAAAATAAATAAAAAATGAAAATAAAATAAAAACAAATATAAATAAAAATAAAGAATAAAAATAAAAAATAAATAAAATTAAAATAAATATAAAAATAAAAATAAATATAAAATAAAGATAAATGTAAAATAAAAAAAAAATTATTTTTTAATTAAAAATAAAAATAAAAATAAAAATAGAAAGAAAAAGAAAAAGAAAAGGAAAAATAAAAATGAAAAATGAATAAAAATAAAAATAAAACTCAAAATAATATGTGAAATAAAATAAAAAATATATATATAAAAAAATAAATAAAATATAAATAAAATTAAAAATAAAAATAAATGTAAAAATAAACCAATAACAAAAAAATTTAAAAAATTTAAAAAATGCAATAGCATTACAATGTGTAAAAAAACTATTAATAAGACACCTGAGGAATTTTTAATGGAAATAGTCTATGCTCTTACCAATTAGACAAAAAACAATTAATGTCTATGTCCGAATTCAACCCTTTGGGGTACAAAGATCCTAATTGAAAGATCCATTTTGTTTCATTCTGCGAGATACTCTTGACCATATCTCCCCCCCTCCAATGGGAAACGATCCGATCAATCCCGCAGAATTTCAAACACGATGGATCCCTATTATGACACATTCTGAAATGATAGGAAAGACTGTGATGTTTGTTTGATCATCCCGGGGAAGAGTATTGACCAATTGAAACGGAGGGGTGGGTCTCTGCTGGGTATATAAGGGAGCTTCAGACAGGAAATGAACGTCTTGAGAACGCCCGATGGGAGGGGCGAAACGCGTTGACGCATTTCCGGTTTGTACTCCGTACGTCTGACGTCACTTCCGGTGAGTGGAGCGCACGCTGAGCGGTGCGTTCCAGCGGCCATCTTTTGGGATCTGTATATGCGGTGTCTCTGTAGAGCTTCTGCTGAAACCTGGAGCTGTGATGTGAGATTCCGTGGGAGGTTGCCTTGCATCTACTGTTTATCTGGAAGAAGCTGATCCTAATAAATATGCCTTTTTAAATTGAATTGAATGTGAGTGACCTTAATCCTTGATTTCACTTATGAATGGTGTCTTACAATATTACACTATCTGAGATTTTTTTCTCCCTGGTCGGATGGTGGAGCCTATGGTGGAGAGGAGGATTCCTATAGAGTGGATACGAAAGAGGGTGTAGGATCCCATAAAATTCCTAAGAGGCGTTTTTTTCACCTTTATCTGGTGAGTGCATTTGATATTGGTTTTCACGGGTGGAAGTTCCTCTATATTAGAAGAAGAATTTGAAAATATTTTTTCTTTTTTTCTTTTTCTTTTTTGCACTAATATTTTTTGAACTTTGGTTTATTTTGATGGACTTTACCACTGATTAATTTTTCACTTATGTTTGCACTTTGTAATATTGATTTCATGTAAAGGTCTATGTTTGCTATGTTTACAATGGTTTATCAGGGATAATGTAAATTCTCTTTTCTTTTAAGGTGTATTTTGTCCCTGGGAGCCATTTAGAAGGCTTCAACACCAGGATTTTTTGGAATTACCACTGAGTGACTATATTACTTTTTGAAGGACACAATTTTTATGATTTTTCTGCACTGATCTGTATTTGGGCACTTTCATTGATATTATATAATTTTTGTATTTATTCAGTATTTTTTAAGATTGGGGATTTTTATATGGTATAGTTAGCATATGATTATTTACAGATTGTTACACCTTTAGGGTGAAGGTGTTTATTTATGCTATTGGGTATACTTTTGGATGTAGATTTATTTAGGGGATACCATAATTTTAGATACTATCAGAAAAAAATGGCTCGCTGTCACTCTCTTCTTCACAAAACGTGTTCACTAAACTTTTATCAGCCTCACCGACATCAATCATCAATTGATCTAGGGTTATGACATTGATATTTATGGTTGAAGTATTGTCAGTTGCAGAACTTGTCCTTGAAATTTCTTCTTCTCATGTGGTGGTATTCTGAGAAACGTTGCTTGTGCATTTTCAGCCATTTCTGCCACTGTTGAGGTAACTTTGTAGCTTCCGCTTATACTGATTCCAGGGGCGAATTGACAACTCATGGGGCCCCCGGGCAATAAGGGATCATGGGGCCTCTGTGCCCTTGCCCAAACTCAAAAAAGCCTATGGAAAAAGGTACCAGGGGCATCTCATGGGGCCCCCTACTGCCCCTGGGCCCTCGGGCAGTGCCCGAGTTTCCAAATGGTTAGTCCGCCCCTGACTGATTCTCTTCATTTTTGGAATTCTGCTCCAGATGGTTTTTATTTATATTGTTTAGAGAACAATAATACAAAGTAAACTCCAGTCAAAGTGGAATGTTCATGCAGCAACGGTAAATCAGAGAATGCAGACTAAAATATCTTAATACATACGGTATATGTGTATATACAGTGGGGATTGAAAGTTTGGGCACCCCAGCTAAAAATTTGTATTAATGTGCATAAAGAAGCCAAGGAAAGATGGAAAAATCTCCAAAAGGCATCAAATTACAGATTAGACATTCTTATAATATGTCAACAAAAGTTAGATTTTATTTCCATCATTTACACTTTCAAAATAGCAGAAAACAAAAAAATGGCGTCTGCAAAAGTTTGGGCACCCTGCAGAGTTAATATCTTGTACTGCCCCCTTTGGCAAGTATCACAGCTTGTAAACGCTTTTTGTAGCCAATGAAATTGGAAATATCCTCCTGCGCTTAATACAGGCAAGGTCCCTAGATTGACAGCTGCTGTCACTTTACCTTAAACCATTAAGTAACCAATTATATATCTTAAATTAGTGAAGCGCTAAATTTATAAATCTATATATATATTAAAGTGCCATCAGTGAATAATAGTGCTTTGGTGTTAATAATTCCTTACTAATCAATGGAACACTATAATTAATATTTACCAAATTAACAAACTCATATTCAAAATATAAAAATCAAACTGAATCCATAATATATCAGTGATGGATAATATAATCCGTGAAAAACAATATTTAAATCTACAATAAATTCTTACTTCCCATTCAATATTTAAAGTGAAGATTAATAATCAATAATTTAAAGTGAACAAGTGTATATAACAAACAAAAGCCTTTCAATGTGCATATACAAAAAAATATATATATAAAAATTATATATATATATATATATATATATATATATATATATATATATATATATATATATATATATATAAAAGTCCATGCAGGTGTAACTTGTGACAAAACGGTGATCTCCACTTCTAGTGCTCAAACAAATCCTCAAATGGCAGCAGTGCCTGCTCACCTCCCCGCACTGACCCTCAAGGGGCCAAAAGACTACTGGTCTCCTCTATGGCCAATATTTATTTCCAGGTAGCTCAGCAGGGGATCACAGGGTTTCCACTCCACCTCCACTCATACGTCATATAGGACACAAACAGAGCTTCCCATAGTGTAATCTTGTTTAATACAAAACACTTCTAATACATATTGGTTGCACTCACATTTGTTTCCTGGTTACAAAAGCCTTCCACCTCATCCCATAGGTGTATCTCATGAAAACAGGGGAAACCAAAATGGCCGCTACGTTCGGACATGCGTCCCCACGTGACCGGAAGTGAAGTAATTCCAAACCGGATATGGCGTACCGATGCGTTGCGTCACGTGCGTCGTGACTTCATCAGGGTTAACGCCCACCAGTGTCAGAATCCATTTAAATAGGATCCAGCCTAATCACTCTTCCCAATTAGAGGGCGGGCTCCCGGCGGCCATTTTCCCGAAGCCCGCTCACCTCACTATTTAAAACGGAGGAAAATTGTTATAATGTCCCCCTATGGGAATGTACATCAACCTGTACCACTATTTAATACCGCGGTTCAAGTATCCTGTTATTATACAATAATTTTATGGAGTATAACAGTATAATTTAAACCCCAAATTGAAACCTACATTAAAAATCTCTTTATTTAAAAACCAATCACTTTAATGCACATATATAAATATATAAATGTACTATATAAAAAAACAGAATTATAAAATTAAAATAAAATAAAATAAAACCCTAAATAATCGTGTATAAAAATTATATATAAATACATATATTTCCTCATCTTATAAAATTGCCGATATTTTAATAATTACTATCCTTAAAAACCTTTACTATCATTCTAACCTCCTTTTTCTTGGATTCTCTTCATATAGACCACCCTAAATTTTAATTTATCATATATTAGAATTATGCATTACTCAAAGATTTCCCGTATATACTAAAACCATAAAAACATGGTTACTTAGCCCCCAATAGAAACATCTCTACTATATATAAAAATCGTATCGTATATATTATTACTATAAGAATCCTATTGATACACCTATGGCTTGAGTTTACAATATTTTCCATATTATATATGTAAACCTTATATTCATCCCTACCATTAAATGATATATAATATAAATCAATTTAAACTAAAAAAATCATGTTAATATACTCATAATTAATATACTCATAATTAATACATATTTACCAACTACATATATCCAAAATATTTTGTGCCCATATCTATTATGTTAGTACACCCATAATTTGTATTATCAAATATTTCCATAAAAAATATATATATATCCATAACCAGACTACCACCACTAGGGGCTTCCTAAAAAAATAAATTAAATTTATCTCACTAATTAAAAGTCACTAATAAAACAATTTAAATCAAACTCCACATTGAGTCCATAAGGTGCCTGCGTATGCACCGTTTTGTCACAAGTTACACTTGCATGGACTTTTATATATATATATATATATATATATATATATATATATATATATATATATATATATTTTTTTTTTTTTATATATATTTTTTTGTATATGCACATTGAAAGGCTTTTGTTTGTTATATACACTTGTTCACTTTAAATTATTGATTATTAATCTTCACTTTAAATATTGAATGGGAAGTAAGAATTTATTGTAGATTTAAATATTGTTTTTCACGGATTATATTATCCATCACTGATATATTATGGATTCAGTTTGATTTTTATATTTTGAATATGAGTTTGTTAATTTGGTAAATATTAATTATAGTGTTCCATTGATTAGTAAGGAATTATTAACACCAAAGCACTATTATTCACTGATGGCACTTTAATATATATATAGATTTATAAATTTAGCGCTTCACTAATTTAAGATATATAATTGCTTTTTGTAGCCAGCCAAGAGTCTTTCAATTCTTGTTTTGAGGTATCTTTGCCCATTCTTCCTTACAAAAGTCTTCCAGTTCTTTGAGATTTCTGGGCTGTCTGTCACGCACTGCTCTTTTAAGGTCTATCCATAGATTTTCAATTATGTTGAGGTCAGGAGATTGTGAAGGCCATGGCAAAACCTTCAGTTTACGCCTCTTGATGTAATCCCCCGTGGATTTCGAGGTGTGTTTAGGATCATTATCCATTTGTAGAAGCCATCCTCTCTTTAACTTCAGCTTTTTCACAGATGGCATCAAGTTACCATCCAAAATTTGCTGAAATTTTATTGAATCCATTTTTCCTTCTACTCGTGAGATGTTCCCTGTGCCACTGGCTGCAACACAACCCAAAAGCATGATTGATCCAACCCCATGCTTAAAAGTTGGACAGAGGTTCTTTTCATTAAATTCTGTGCCCCTTCTTCTCCAAACGTACCTTTGCTCATTCCGGCCAAAAAGTTCAATTTTAAACTCATCGGTCCACAGAACTTGTTTCCAAAATGCATCAGGCTTGTCTATATGTTCATTTGCAAAGTTCAAACGATAATTTTTGTGGTGAGGACGTAGAAGAGGTTTTCTTCTGATGACTCTTCCATGAAGACCATATTTGTACAAGTATCTCTTTATAGCAGAATACTGTACCACAACTCCAGTGTCTGCCAGATCTTTCTGGAGGGATTGTGCAGTCAAACGTGGGTTTTGAATTGTTTTTCTCACAATCCTGCGAGCTGTTCTGTCTGATATTTTTCTTGGTCTTCCAGATCTTGCTTTAACTTCCACTGTTCCTGATGACTGCCATTTCTTAATTACATTCCGAACAGAGGATATTGACATCTGAAAACGCTTTGCTATCTTCTTATAGCCTTCTCCAGCTTTGTGAGCGTCAACTATTTTCAGTTTCAGTTTTCTAGACAACTGCTTAGAAGAACCCATGGTGCTGATTGTTGGGGCAAGGTCAGATGAGTCTGTGCATTTAAAACCTTTGAGCTTGACATCACCTGGTCTTCCCAGACGATGATTGAGAACAATCCATGACACTGGCAGGTCTCAGCTTGGCAAAGGGGGCAGTGCATGCGATAAATTCTGCAGGGTGCCCAAACTTTTGCAGAGCCATTTTTTTGTTTTCTGTTATTTTGAAAGTGTAAATGATGGAAATAAAATCTAACTTTTGTTGACATATTATAAGAATGTCTAATCTGTAATGTGATGCCTTTTGGAGATTTTTCCATCTTTCCTTGGCCTCTTTATGCACATTAATACAAATTTTTAGCTGGGGTGCCCAAACCTTCGATCCCCACTGTAAATATGCAAAGAATGTTGAGTACAATATGGACTATCTTTAAAAAAAAAATAAAATACACCCTACACTCCCTAGTAGTGAAATAATAAGCTAACTCCAGCCCTATAGCAGAAACATAATCCACTCACTCCAACTAATATTTAAGTAGTCCATCAATTGAAATTGGAAAATAATTTTCTATGAGTCTTTTCTACACCATTAAATGTCACTTGTGACATTTCTATGAGATACTAGCAAAAAAAGAAATAGTGTGATACTCCAGGATCAGTGTATCAGTACTGTTTACTTCCAGCACACACCATCAGCCTTGAAATCTGTGCAACATGCTGGTGTAAACGAGTCCTAAAAATTCTGCAGTACACTTTAGTACAATACAGTAGATCTGTACAATACATTTACTAAACTTACTTTACTTGTTTTATGATGCTACAGTCAGTGACACTTTCTGGACTTCTGTTCAGAAAAAGCTGAATACATTTGGCTTAAAGAAAAAAAACAATTCTATTTGAATGATGACACTGACAATTTATGCTGGCATCACCTTCTTTAGCTGCTGCCCTAGTATTTCCAGGGCTCCCACCGTTTTCTTTTAAGCCTGTTCAACCTTTATTGACTGGGGTTAAAATGTCAAGTACTGAAGAGAAAGTAGAAGTACAATAAGCCCCATTGCCCCAGTAACAGTACCCCCAGAATTGATATCAGAAGATGCAATAATATTCCCCAGCAATGGTACTAATTTATGCAAAAGTAAACTCCAGCATTGCTGTGAGTAGCAGCAATAATAACCCCTCATATTGGTGATTGTAGTTTAAGCAATAATAACCCACAGCATTTGTGCCAGTCTCTGCAATAATAACCCCCAGCACCAGTGCCCGTTTTGTAATAATATTACCCAACATTTGATGCCAGTTTCTGCAATAACAGACCCCAGCATTGGTGCCTGTTTATGCAAAAATAACACTCAGCATAAATGGGAGTTTCCATAATAACTGCCAGCATCAGTGCCAGTTTCTGCAATTATATCCGACCACTTCTCGCCAGACTTCTCTGAACAGTAGATGGGTGAACCAGGGATCCATTGATTTCCATCATTTCTGTGCTGATGGCACTGCTGGACATCTTCTGATGTAGAAGGAAAGTAAGCATGATGTGTCTTTCATCCATTGCATTAAGTTTCCTTGGCTGACCACTACATCTACACAACGTTGCCCTTTCTTTGTACTTCTTCAAAAGATCTTGAACAGCACATCTTGAAACCCCAGTCTGCTTTGAAACCTTAGCCTGGGAGAGACCTTGCTGATGCAGTATAACTACCGTGTGCTTTGTTGCTGTGCTCAGTCTTGCCATGGTGTATGACCTCTGACATGAAAATGTATTCCACAAGCTCACCTTAGTAGCAGAGTTTGGCTGTTCCTCACCCAGTTTTAAGCCTCCTACACAGCTGTTTCTGTTTCAGTTAATGACTGTGTTTCAACCTACATATGAAATTGATGATCATTAGAACCTACTTGGTACAATTGGTTTATCACACACCTGACCTAATCCTACAAAGTCCCTGCCTTTGTGCAAGTTTACAAAGTTTGCAATGTAAGAATTGATGCCAAAGGGTAGTCACACCAAATATTGATTTGATTTAGATTTTTCTTCTGTTCACCCACTTTGCATTTTGTAAATTGATTAAACAAACAATATATATATTTTGAAAGCATTCTTACTTTACAGCATTTCTTTACACCTGTCTAAAACTTTTGTGCAGTATTGTACTTTAAGGAAGTATATGCTGACTGGACAATGGCAACACCTTGATAAGTCATCAGTCTAGTTCTCTCTTTCTCTCTACATTTTGCCTTTCAGTACATATACTGCATTGCCAAAAGTATTGAGATACCTCTCCAAATCATAGGATTCAGGTTTTCCAATCACCTCCATGGCCACAGGTATATAAAATCAAGCACCCAAGCATGCAGACTGCTTCTACAAACTTTTGTGAAAGAATGGGTCACTCTCAGGAGCTCCATGACTTCAAGCGTGGTACTGTGATAGGTTGCCACATGTCCATCATAAGTCCATAAGTCCATCCGTGAAATTTATATGCTACTATCTATTCCACTGTCAACTGTTGGTGGTATTATAACAAAGTGGAAGCAACTGGGAACAACAGCACCTCAGCCATGAAGTGGTAGGCCACGTAAAATGACAGAGCAGGGTCAGTGCATGCTGATGCTCAGAGTGCGCAGAAGTCGCCAACTGTCTACAGAGTCAATAGCTAAACACCTCCAAATTTGGTGTTGGCCTTCAGATTAGCACAACAGTGTGTAGAGAGCTTCATAGAATGGGTTTCCATGGCCGAGCAGCTGCATCCAAGCCTTACATTACCAAGTACAATGCAAAGCATTGAATGCAGTGGTGTAAAGCATGCCACCACTGGACTCTGGAGCACTGGAGTGGCCTTCAGATTAGCACAACAGTGCGTAGAGAGCTTCATAGAATGGGTTTCCATGGCCAAGCAGCTGTCTGCATGTCTCTGTGCATGCTCACTGTCCACCTGCAAATTAGGGACAGATCCATGACCGTTTGGACCTAATGGAAGTGGTTTTAATGATGCTGGCTGTCATTTAACCCAGAAGGCTGAAGATATCTAATGGCAAGAATGAAGTACTGAAGTGGACAACTGTGGTTTCAGAAGAGTATTGCAGTGGAAGCTGCTTTTTTTTTTTTTTTTTGTCCTGCTTTACCCCAGAGTAGTGATGGGCCGAACATCCCCCACCTTCCCATTCCATTTGCGGTCAAGCATTCGAACCCAGCAAAAGTTTGATCACAAACTTCGAGCAGAGGGGACAATTCACTAAGCGGTATCTTACCACATCTGAGTATGCAGTAAGATACCATACAGCTGATAACATACTGCATGAGTTATATTATTAATTTATGCAGTATTTTAGTAGTGAAAACCTTCTCCACTGACAGCTGAATGTAAAATTAATTGCCAGCACTGCCTGGCAATTTTTTTTTTTTATTAAACGTGGGGTCCCCCCCATCCTTATCAAGCCCTTCTGGTCTGGTATAGATTTTGAGGGGAACCCCCCCCACACCAAAATGTTTTAAACAATGGCGTGGGGGTCCCCCCAAAATTATACCAGATCCTTATCCGAGCATGCAGCTTGGAATGGCAGGAAAGGGGGGGGGGAAATGAGCGAGCACCCCCCCTCCTGAGCCATACCAGGTCACATGCCCCCAACATGGGGGGTGCTTTGGAGTAGGGGGGATCCCCCCAAGCATCTTCCCCACAACCGAGGCCAGGGGTCCTGGGAGTCTGCAGGTGGGGGATTTACCAGATCCCGCCCCCCCCTTGTAAAGGAGTATGGGGTACATGGTGCCGCAACTCATTCACAAAAAAAGTGTAAAAAATGACTGACAGTAGACATTCTTTGACAAGTCCTTTATTAAAAACAAAAATAAAAAAAGTCCCCCAAAGTAGATCCAATGTCATTCATGATGCCTGCCGCCACCGCCGAACCAAAAAAAGAAAAAGAGAGCTCCGCTCTTGACACTGGCTCCTGCCATCTCACAGCTGCGCTGGGATGACAGTTCGTAAATACTGTGTGATGTCACAAGGGGGAGGGGTCGCCCCACCCCCTTGTGACGTCATCATACGCTGTGATTGGAAAAAGCATTGCACCTGACCTATGATCTGGTGCATTGCTTTGGCCAATTACAATGCACTGTCAGGGTGCAGTGCATTGTGGGGTAAGGTGGGCGGATAGCCCACTGAATGCCCTTAACATTCATATGTTCGCCGAGCACACGAACGGCCGATGTTTGAATCAAACTTATGTTCAACTTGAACATCAAGCCCAACACTACCCTAGAGATACAACAGCTGACAGTGTCCTAAGGCATCTATGTAAGAGTGTAAATTACAAGAATTTACTACCCTGTAACCTGTTTTAGATGGCAGTGGGCAATGACTCATTATTAACACATATCATTGTAATGATCTGCTGTACTCTACTGTTAACTCCTAAAATCACAGTGTTATGTATAATTATGGATTAGCACTTCCTGAGTCTGAAAGGCTGGCTTTGAAACCCCAAATGGAGAAGGTGGAGAGAGAGAGAGGCTCAGCTACATGTCCTGTCTAGAGATGTGTACAACAAAAAAGTGTTTAGTTTTGGATTCCTTTAAGTTAGTCATCGTTCTGTTAGAATGCTTTGTTTTCGCAATTCATTTTGTATATTCGAATTTGTTTCATATATTCATTGTTCCAAATCGATTTTGTATTTTCAGAATATATTTCAGAAGATTGGCTATATTCATTTTAATTTGTTCATTTGCTAATATGTTCATTTTTGATTCATTCGTTATGTTATGATTTGGAGATTCTGATGGATCCACCTCCATCTAGCCGAAACACATAAAGTAGGAATCATCTTATTTCACTTTTATACCTTACTGTATTTATTGCAATATGTTTCCATTTCATATGTAGTGAATTTTTTTTTTAACCACTTCCCCTCCAGAATGTTTTACCCCCGTCGTGACCAGGCCATTTTTGCTATTCAGCACTGCGCTACATTAACTGAAAATTGTGCAGTCATGCAACAGTACCCAAATTAAATTTACATAATTTTTTTCACACAAAAAGTTTTCCTTTGGTAGTATATGATCACCACTGGATGTTTTATTATTTAAATTACATTTAAAAAAAAAATTTACTTTTTGCGATAAAAATCCAATGAAAAAATACAAAAAATCAAATATCTTCATAAATGTAGGCCAAAACGTATAGGGTTGTAGACAGTATACTATTCTTCAATAAATAAGACAAAACAACTTTTTTATTTGGATAAATAACTTGGCCGCAGCCGTTTTATTATTGGTTTACCATATTACAATAAACTTTTTATTTGCATGCAATGACTTCATATTAATAGAATAACTCTTTAACTTAATTTATACTCACTCTAACTACAGCTTAGTTACTACGACTCAAGCCGTACATATTACATCAAAACTTATCAACCACCCCAAAAGACAGGTGGGCATTGTCACGTACGTGGTCAGAGGCCAGAGTGCTGAGAGGGCTCCCCTTGCTGCTAAGTGCGGAACACCCCTGAAAGTAGGAACAGGAGGTGCTCAGCCCAGAGAAGAAAGGGCTGCTAGTAGGTTGAGGATGATGATCACCTGGTAATGGCAGTATCAACCGAAGTGGCTGCAGAGCTGAAGTTCTTCAGACGTGGCAGGCAGAACTTGATGGTGGACAGATGTTCTCCAGACGTAGCAGGCAGAACTAAGCAGCAGGCAGGAGGCAAGGTAGAAGCCAGGCTAGAGGCCATGCACAGGTGATCAATCAAGAGCATGAGCCAAAAGCAAGGTCAGAAACAGGCCTAGGGTCAAACACTGAGGATGATGCAGAAGCGAGGTCAGAGGATTAAGCCAAGATCATACACGTGTAATCAGGCAGTGGCAGAGTCGGTAGAGCAAGCCAGGTCATACACAGGAAGCAGGCAGTAGAAGGATCCATAAGATGAGCAGGGGTCAGAGCCAGGAGAGGAGTCAAGACAAGTCCAGGGGCAATCCGAGTCAGCAACGGAAATCCAATAGTAAACAACACGGGAACAGGGGGCACCAGAGTGCTGACTTCAAATAGGCCAGTGGGCGCCAGCAACTGTCAAGCTTCATATGCGTCATGGCACATCTGCGTGTGCGATTGCATGAGCACCCAAGCACCTGTACCCAACGGTTGCGTGCATTTCTGTGCAGATTAGTATGGACATACTGAGGGTTGGCAGATGTGCCCCTTCTTCTGTGGCTGATCCTCTGACAGGCAATTTCCACCTGTCAAAAACCTCCCCGCACTGCAGCCAAATCAATGCAGGTATGAAGGATGGCATTTAAAATATCTTAACATATGTCAGAGAGATGGATTCCATCATCCCTATAGAGACAATGCAGTCCACCTTCAAGTTCTAAATGACTAAATGAAAAAACATTAACCTCAGGCATAAACTATTGAGTTGCCCTATTCAAACATGTCCTTATCTTTTCCAATGATTTAAGTTAAGCAAATTCCAACCAATGAAATCTTGGGATTATTTCAGAAAATATAATCAATGTACATGGAAAAGTCAAATGGAAACACTGAATGTCATCCCTGATTCAGAATATCAAGTCCAAGGTTTTTTCCTGCTCAACAGCATTTCCCCCAAGATGGAGCAGTATGACATTCAAAAGTGGGGGTAAGTTTTGTAACCTAAGAAAAAAAAAAAAAGGATGTGTCCAGGAATACCCTTATGTTGTCAAGAAACAAAAACACAATTTGATAAAAGATAACCAGATTAACCAGGCGGATTGATATCCCATCCAAATGGAGGGAGCCAAAGATATTTTAATTTGCTCAATAATTGTACTTAAAGGAGATCCCATACATAAGGTGAACAAATCATTCTTGTGGTATCTGCCTCTAGCAAGAAAGTGAAGAGTTTTATCATCTGAAAGTAAGACACAGAATCTGTCAGAATGTTCTTTTTTCCCGCAATATGTTTAGCTTTCAGCCAAATGTTCAAACTAAGACATTTACATATTAAATATCTCATTAAAATAACCAATGGTGGTGACTTTGATGCTAAGCAATTGACCACATAGAGAACACCTTTATTGTCTGTACTAATTATTATCCGCTAATTACTAAAACTATCTTCCCATATTTCTATAGCAACTAATATTGGAAATAGTTCTAATATCAATATATTTTTTAAATAGCCTTTTGCCCTCCATTTCTCACTCCAACAGTCTGCACACCAGTGTGTTGTCCAAATCCAGTAGGTCCAGCAGCATCCGTGAAAAGTTTTAATTCTTCATTTAAAATGAATTCCTGTTGCCATATGGCTTTACTATTACAATTTTCTAAAAATTGATACCACACCAACATGTTCTCTTGCAGCACAGAAATTGCCATATATATTCTTCTTGAAAATATTTTTCCTACTAGTGATATTCTAGTGGCAAAAGCTAACAATCCAAGCAATGACTGAATTTCTTTTAGTTACTGTACATTTTCTATTGTAATTAATATACTCTTGATTCTAACAATTTTTTCTTCTGGGAGTTTGAATTCCTTATATTCAGTATCTATTGTAATACCAAGGAGTTCCAAGCGACAAGAAGGCCAAGCAGTTTTTTTCTGGAGCCAGTGGAATCCCAAAAAGTGCACATTTTTAAATGAAAGAATGTAGTAATATTAAACAGTCACTAGACATAGTGGGACCAATGAATACAAAATCATCAAGAAAACATGAACCTGTTTCCACAGATATTACCCATTCCAAAAATGTTGAAAATGCCTCAAAATAGCAACAGGACAATGAGCATCCCATTGGAAGGCATTTATCTAAATAAACTTTATTGTCCAAAAAATTTCCTAAAGAATGAAATTAACTAGGATGAACTGGTAATGAGTTGAAATGCAGACTTAGGAGTTGATTTACTAAAGGCAAATAGACTGTGCACCGTACAAGGTGCAGTTGCACTCTGCAAATGCAATTGTTCCAGAGCTTTGTAAATGAGATAAAGATTCATGTTGCAAGGAATACCCAATCACGTGCAAGGAAAATTGGAAAAAACCGCACTATTGCTTGCCCATTATTGGATGATGGAAATCAGCAGAGCTTCTGCTCATTTACTAAGCTCTGGAGCAACTGCTCTTGCAGTGTGCAACTGCCCTTTGTAAAGTGCACAGTATATTTGCCTTTAGTAAATCAACCCCTTAATGTCTGCTTTTTCCAACATTACTCCATGTCCTGACTGCCTAAGTTTGATTAATGCATCCTCAAAAGATGCATAATGCACTGAAGAAAGCTCTGGACAAATCTGGTCATAAAGTGAATTCCCTTTAGGGAATGAGAGATGATGAACTGATCTATATATTCGTTCAGTTCCTTTTTTGGGATTATACCTAAAGGAGAAATTTTAAAATTCAGGAAAGGAGGAGAAAAGGACAGAAAGGGGCTAGCCATCCTATCACATTGCAATTCTTTTTTACCACTTCATGTAATCCTGCAACTGATTTTAAATTGGATACTATCGTACCACCCGTACCTTGAAAAGTTGACAAGACAAATCCTTCGTGAAAACCATTAATTAGCAGCTCTGCTATCTGTTTGTCATGACACATTTGCAGCCATGGCAGCGTTGCGGACAGTTTCACAGGAGACGTTGCTTTTAAAAAGCACATCTCTCCCTTGTTGTTGGTTTGTGTTAGCCATTTTTTAAACAAACATTTAGTAATGTACAATCATGTCTGTATTTACACATAGTGGGCCATTTGCACAGGTTGTAATTGAATGAGAAACAGATTTCTTTTTCATACGAGGATGCATTAACCTGAGTATTGACCTTTGAGGCAGAAAAAGGTTAAAGTGTTACTAAACCCACAACAGTAAAATCAGTCTGTATATGCAGTAAAGCATGCTTGTTATACTCATTGTGGAACCTAAGGGGTAATCCCCTGCAGTGTGTAAAAAGGCTGTTTGATCCCGACTTCTCTGCCCCTCCTCTTGTTCAAATGTCCACGCTGATAAGTCAGACTGAACCCGTAGCCCTTCTGCACATGCTCAGTTTAGTGTGTATAGTTAGAAAGGTTGTTTTTCTTAGAGTACATGTGGGCCAATCAGCACTGTGCAAACAGAGGTCAGGGGTTTTGCATCCTCCTGGAGCAGAAAGAAAACTCCTCCTACAAGCTTTAATTACTGCTCTGCTGAAGTCACAAGATTGCTCTAACTGCTGATGAGAAAAGGTATTTAGCACTTTATATTTACTAAGATAATTGCATGCCCATGTTCTGTGTACTGTGGGAGACCAGATATAGTGAATGCAGGGTCCTGGGTTTAGTAACACTTTAACCCATAGGGCTACATCTTTTGTACCCCACTACAAAAGTGGGATGAACAGCCAGTTTCTGCCAGAAAAATTCATCATATGCAAACCAAGACACTCCTCCAAAATTTTTGTAGGCTTCAAGGATAATGCCAATGTGATGAGAGTCCACAACTTTTTTCCCAGATATTCCCAAATACAATTATTTGTTTAATAATTGTAGCTAATTATTAAACAAATGAGCTACAGGCCTGCAATGTTCATCTTCTGACTTGTCATCTCTCCATTCAGTTTTTGCAAGGCAATCTTTTGAAAATGGAAGGGGAGAAAGAATATCCACAAACTCTCTTTTCCATATTATTTCCTGTATAACAACAGAGAGGTGAAAACCCAGAGGTGAAAGAACACAAGGTAACGCTTCCTGCAAACAAGTTTCTAGTATAGATTTTAAATCTGTCACATTGGAATTAGTGGTACTGCAGCCACAGCATCAGTATTCTGACATGTGCTGTTATCCAAATAGCCACTAGATGTCGACCAGACTCTCACAGCAGTATCATCCATATTCCTATCTCTGGCAGCATTACTGTTAGTCCAAATCTTCACATTTAATGCCTTTCACTAGCTTTGCTAAATTAACAGCTACAGTAGATATTAGTTGCAAGTCAGTTAACTCACCACGCATGGATGCACCTGGATTTGCATACATAGTGTTCAGTGATGACTGTATACATATGACTGATGTCACTACCAGGGGCGAGACTGACAACTCATGGGTCCCCCGGGCAATAGGAGATAATGGGGCTGCCTGTGTCCCTGCCCACACTCAAGACACACCCACACAATGCTCCACCTACATATTGCAGCTCAGCTGCATAGGGTATTTAAATATCTATCGCAGCATAGCCTGCAAGGTAGTTCCTGGCTTCTTTCTGTAGAAGCTGCTGGGCACTTCCAGGTTTAAAGATGGCCGTGGCATAGCAATCATCTTTATGAAGCAACCAGGGGAAATTTATGAAAGCAGTGGGCCTGTGTGCAAGATCATAATTTGGGCTCTGACAGCACAGAGAGAAGTGCGGAGTGCACAAAAATGGCTGTGGTTTTTGGGAGCTGTAGGCAACACCTTTTTTTTATTATTATTATACAGGATTTATATAGTGCCAACGGTTTGCTCAGCACTTTACATTATAGTGGGAGACAATACAGTTCAATACAAGAGGGATTTGATGGCCCTGCTCATTGGAGCTTACAATCTAGGAGGGAAGAATGAATGGTACAATAGGTAATAACTGTGGGGGGATGGAGTGGTTGGAAGAGTAGAGGATTCCAGTATTAGCAGAGGGCGGGATAGGCTTCCCTGAAGAGATAGGTTTTCAGAGACTGCCTAAAAGTAAGTAAAGCGATAGTCTGATAGATTAGGGTAGGGAGTTCTAGAGGATGGTTGATGCCCTAGAAAAGTCTTGCAGACGAGCATGGGAGGAAGAGATGAGGGAGCTAGAGAGTAGGAGGTCTTGCAAGGAGCGGAGAGTACGGTTTGCGTGATATTTAGAGATAAGATCGGTTATGTAAATAGGGGCAGTGTTGTGGACGGCTTTATATGTCATTGTTAGTGTTTTGAATTTTATCCGTTGGGCAACTGGGAGCCAGTGGAGGGATTGGCAGAGAGGGGTGGCAGATACAGAACGGTTAGTAAGGTGGATCAGTCTGGCAGCAGCGTTCATGATAGATTGGAGTGGGGATAGCCTGCGATGAGGTAGGCCAATGAGGAGGGAGTTACAATAGTCGAGGCGTGATATGACAAGGGAGTGAATACAGTAAGTAGCTTAGTGGTTTCCGGGGTTAGGAACGGTCGTATCTTGGAGATGTTGAGGAGGTGTAGTCTACATGATTTTGTCAGTGATTGGATCTGGGGCTGGAAGGACAGATGGGTGTCTAGGATTACACCTAGTACCCTGGCATTAGGGGATGGACTGATGATTGTGTTACCTATATTTATGGTGAAGTCAGTGGAGGTGGCACGGGCAGGGGGGAATACTAAGAGCTCAGTTTTGGAAAGGTTGAGTTTGAGGAAGTGGAGTGACATCAAAGCCGATATGTCACTTAGTAGGCTAGTGATGCGAGTGGAGACTGAAGGGGTGAGGTGAGGGGTAGACAGATTTGCGTGTCATCAGCATAGAGATGGTACTTGAAGCCGTGGGAGTTTATCAAGTAACCAAGGGAGGAGATGTAGATGGAGAAGAGAAGGGGTCCAAGGACAGAACCTTGAGGTACCCCTACAGAGAGAGGGAGTGAAGAGGAGGTGGCAGCATTATAGGTAACACTGAAGGAGCACTGCGATAGATAGGAGGAGAACCAGGAGAGTGCGGAGTCTCTGAGGCCAAGAGAGTGTAGTTTTTTGAGGAGGAGGGGATGGTCAACCGTGTCAAAAGCAGTGGAGAGGTCGAGTAGTAGGAGTATTGAATAGTGGCCGTTGGTTTTAGCAGTTAGTAGATCATTAGAGAGTTTTAGTAGGGCAGTTTCAGTGGAGTATAGAGGGCGAAAGCCAGACTGTAAAGGGTCGAGAAGGTTGTTGTCGGTGAGGTGGGAGCTCAGACGATTTTAGACTAAGCATTCTAGGAGTTTAGAGGTAAATTGCAGCAGGGAGATGGGTATTAGGTTGCTCAGGTTGGTGGGGTCAAGGGAGGGTTTTTTAAGTATGGGAGTGATGTGCGCGTGCTTTAGAGGGGAGGGGAAGGCACTTGTAGAGAGGGAAAGATTGAAGATGTGAGTGAGGGAGTATAGGATGGAAGAGGAGGGTGAAGGAAGGAGTTGTGAGGGGACAGGGTCCAGGAGGCAGGTGGTGAGGTGGGCTTCTGAGATGACCTTAGTAACCTCTTCGGTGGTAGCGAGGTCAAAGGAGAAAAGTGCTGAGGGAGGTGTGGTATGAGGAATGCTAGAGAGAGGGGGGAAGGAGGGGGGAAAGAGAGAGGGGGGAAGAGAGGGGGGGAGAGAGAGGGGGGCAAGAGAGAGGAGGGGAGGGGAAAATACTGAGGAGAGAGAGAGGAAGGATAGAGAGAAGAGGGGGGAGAGAGAGGGGGGAAAGAGGAGGGAGAGGGAGGGATTGAGAGAGAGGGAGGGTGAGAGGGGAGAGAGAGAGGGGGGAAAAAACTGAGGCTGGGGGGGAAGAAAGGGAGAAGGGGAAAACTGAGGATGGAGAGGGGGGGAAGAGAGAGGGGAGGGGAAAACTGAGGATGGGGGGAGAGGGAGGGGGAAGGGGAAAACTGAGGATGGGGGGGAGAGAAAGGGAAGAGAGAGGGGAGGGGAAAACTGAGGATGGGGGGAGAGGGGGGAAGAGAAGGGGAGGGGAAAACTGAGGATGGGGGGAGAGGGGGAAAGAGAGAGAGAAGAGGGGGAGAGAGAGTGGGGAGAGAGGAGGGAGAGAGGGGGGGAGAGGGGAGGGAGTGAGCGAGAAATGGAGAGAGAAGGTTTGAGAGGGAGAGAGAGAGGGGGGGGAGTGAAAGAGAGGGGGTGGGTGTGAGAGGAAGATGATGGTAGAGGGAGGGAGAAGGTGTGTGAGAGCGAGGGTGAGAAAAGGAGGGTGAGGGTGACAGAGGGTGGAGGTGACAGTGGGGCAGGGTGAGAGAGAGAGGGGGGGGAGAGAGAGGAAGAAGAGAGGGGGGAGGGAGAGAGGGGGGAGAGAGAGGGGGGAGGGAGGAAGAGGGGGGAGGGAGGAAGAGGGAGGAAGAGGGAGGGAGGGGGGGGGGAGGGAGGAAGAGGGATAGAGGGGGGGAGAGGGAGAGAGGGGGGAGGGAGGAAGAGGGATAGAGGGGGGGAGAGGGAGAGAGGGGGGAGGGAGGAAGAGGGATAGAGGGGGGGAGAGGGAGAGAGGGGGGGAGGGAGGAAGAGGGATAGAGGGGGGGAGAGGGAGAGAGGGGGGAGGGAGGAAGAGGGATAGAGGGGGGGAGAGGGAGAGAGGGGGGAGGGAGGAAGAGGGATAGAGGGGGGGAGAGGGAGAGAGGGGGGAGGGAGGAAGAGGGATAGAGGGGGGGAGAGGGAGAGAGGGGGGAGGGAGGAAGAGGGATAGAGGGGGGGAGAGGGAGAGAGGGGGGAGGGAGGAAGAGAGGGAGGGAGGGAGAGGGGGAGAGAGAGGGAGGGAGGGAGAGGGGGAGAGAGAGGGAGGGAGAGGGGGGAGGGAGAGGGGGAGAGGGGGAGAGAGAGGGAGGGAGGGAGGGAGAGGGGGGGAGAGAGAGGGAGGGAGGGAGAGGGGGAGAGGGAGAGAGAGGGAGGGAGGGAGAGGGGGGGGGGAGAGAGAGGGAGGAAGAGGGAGAGAGAGGGGGAGGGAGAGAGGGGGAGAGAGGGGGGGGAGGAAGAGGGAGGGAGAGAGAGGGGGGAGGTAGAGAGAGAAGGGAGAGGGAAAGGGAGAGGAGGGATGGATGGGGAGAGGGAGGGAGAGAGAGGGGGTAGGGAGAGAGAGGGAGGGATAGGTAGAGAGAGAGGGGGAAGGGGAAGAGAGAGGAGGGAGGGGGGCAGAGGGGGAGGGAGAGGGGGAAGGGGAAGAGAGAGGAGGGAGGGGGGCAGAGGGGGAGGGAGAGGGGGTGGGAGGGGGAGAGAGGGAGGAGAGGGGGAAAGAGAGAGGAGGAAAGAGGGAGAGAGAGGGGGAAGAGAGGAAGAGAGAGGGGGAAAGAGGGAGAGAGGGGGAAGAGAGAGGGGGGTATGGAGGGAGGGGGAGAGGGGGAGAGAGAGAGGGGGGGAGAGAGAGGGGGAGGGGGAGGTAGAGAGAGAAGAGAGAGGGAAAGAAAGAGAAGGGATGGAGGGGAAAAGGGAGGGAGAGAGGGAGGGAGAGGTAGAGAGAGAGGGGGGAGGGGAAAGAGAGATGAGGGAGAGGGGGAGAGAGGGAGGAGAGGGGGAAAGAGGGAGAGAGAGGGGGAAGAGAGGGAGAGAGAGGGGGAAGAGAGGAAGAGAGAGGGGGAAGAGAGGAAGAGAGAGGGGGAAGAGAGGAAGAGAGAGAGGGAAGGAAGAGAGAGAGAGAGAGAGGGGGATAGGGAGGGAGGGGGAGAGGGGGAGAGAGAGGGGGGAGGGGGATAGGGAGAGAGAGAGGGGGAGGTAGAGAGAGAAGGGAGAGGGGGAGGGGGAGGTAGAGAGAGAAGGGAGAGGGAAAGAGAGAGAAGGGATGGAGGGGAAAAGGGAGGGGGAGAGAGGGGGGTAGGGAGAGAGAGGGAGGGAGAGGTAGAGAGAGAGGGGGGAGGGGAAAGAGAGGAGGGAGGGGGGAGAGGGGGAGAGAGGAGGGAGGGGGGAGAGGGGGAGAGAGGGGGGAGAGGGAGGAGAGAGGGAGAGAGGGAGGGAGAGGGAGGAAGAGAGAGGGGGAAAGAGGGAGAGAGGAAGAGAGAGAGGGGGAGGGGGGTAATGACAGAGGGGGGGGGAAAGAGAGAGGGGGGGAGACTCAGTGGTAAATGAGTCAGTGTCTAGTCACCTAATATGAGCTACTTCCTGGATCGGGGGCTTATTCTGCTGCCACCTCCTCCCCTGCTCTCCTCACCGTCACTGAGAGTCCCAGCTCCTTATCTACTCCCATCTCTGACTCCCCACTCTGAGCCACATTCCTGTCTAAATAATGTGTCCTGGTTTCAGGTGGACACATTATTCAGATAGATGTAAAGATGCTGTCACTGTATGAAATGTGTGGAACTTTTCATGGGGCCCCTACTGACCTCAGGCAGTGCCGAGTGACCAAATGGTCAGTCTGATCCTGGTCACTGCTATGTTCTGCAGCCAAATGCTGTGTAAATTAAGGCCTTTCTATATTTGTATATTAAGGTTGTGGATAGCCACACTTGAAGACTCAGTTTCCCCCTTCTCTTCCTGTCAAATGCCTTCTTATTATCAGCCTGTGCTTTAGCCACTGCTTCTTGTAACAATTTATTGTTATGGTTGAGAAAGTCCACCATGCTCTGAATGGCAGGAACTGTTGGTTCTGAAATAAAGTCAGGCAGAAAAGAAGGATGAAAGCTGAAGTTGGCAAAGAATGGGGATTGTCCTGTGGCTGAATGGATGGCATTATTATAAGCAAATGCGGTCAACGGCAATAATGATACCCAGTTGTCCTGGACAAAGGATTTAAAACATCGAAATGTATGTTGTACCAAATTGAGAGTCTTGTGGACACCAAAGTGGCCTGCCAAGGGGTGATCATGAAAAAGCCTCAGAACAGACACTCAGTTTAATTTCTGGCACAAAGATTTTGTCCTTCAACCACAGCAAACCTTCTTTAGGAATCAGTGTAATTGCAGAAGGGTAGGGGAACCCCACAAAGACTTGTTTAATCTGTGAAAGAAGGTTCACAGATTAATAACAAAAGGTTACCTGCAGGCAGGATGGTGTCTGGCACAGGAGGTTCTCTGGGGTCATCATACATACTAGACAAAGCAACTGGCTTAGTATTCTTCAGTAAGTAATGTGGAAAGCGAACCTCGAGAACAACAGTGCCCATCGAGCTTGTCGTGGCTTCAGACGCTTAGCAGATCTTAAATACTCAAGGTTCTTATGATCGGTATAGATCAATATAGGGTGTGCCACTCCTTCCAACAGGTACCTTCATTTTTCCAAGGTAGCTTTGATGGCAAGCAGTTCTCTATATTCCACGGCATAATTTCTCTCTGCTGGAGAAAGTTTGTGCGAAAAGAAGGCCACAGGATGCATTAAGTCCTTCAGACCCTGACGTTGTGAAACCACTGCCCCCACTGTGATTTCTGATGCATCCACTTCCACAATGTATGTTAAAGATGGATCAGGATGACTGAGAATAGGGGCGGAAGTGAAAAATCTCTTTAGGGTTCCAAAAGCAGTTTGTGTCTCAGGGCTCCAGCAAAAACGAAGGTTCTGTTTAGTCAGCTGCGTGATGGGGGCAATAATGGCGGAGAATACTTTAATAAATCTCCAGTAGAAGTTTGAAAATCCCACAAACCGTTGCACCCCCTTTTTGTCTGTGGGTGCCGGCCAGTCTAAGATAGCGGACACTTTTTGGGGATCCATCTTAATTCCTGCTCTAAAGATCACCAGGCCCAAGATTTGGATGCACTGCCGCTCGAGCTCGCACTTCTCGGGTTTGGCATAAAGTCCATGTTGGCGGAGCCGACATAGAACACTCTTCACATGCCTTTGGTGTGAGTCAAGGGATACAGAGAAGATTAGGATATAGTCTAAATATACAATTACAAAAATGTCCAGAAAGTCTCTGAATAAATCCTTCTTTAAGTTTTCATCAACATACTGTTTTAAAGCTTCCTGTTCCCGTTCTGAAAGTGGGAATATTTGCCCGAAAGGAATCTCGAATCCTGGAAGCAGTTAAATCGGGCAATCATATGGCTGATGAGGGGGTAGGGTATCAGCCCCCATCTGCTGAAGACATCAAGATATTCATGATAAGAATTAGGCAATATTTGATAAACCTCAAAATCAGAGTCCATACAGAGTAGGGTCACAGCAGAATTTAGTGATTCTGGCAAGTAATGTTCTCGACAATAGGTGGATTGGAAATTGACTTCTCCAGTAATCCAACCAATTCGAGGGTTGTGGGCCTGAAGCCTAGGTAGGCCCAAAATGACAGGGAAAAACGGAGATATGATAGCATCAAGGTTCAAAAGTTCTTTATGTTTGGAAGGGGTAACAACAGGCAATGGTGGTGTTTCCTGAGTTACCAATCCCGATTTGATACATGAGCCATCTGCCAGGTAAACTGAAAGTCCTTGAGTCTTTTATTGTAAGGGTATATGCTGCTGGGCTGCAAAAGTCAATAAAGCAGCTGCATGCCCCAGAGTCAATAATGGCGTTGACCGAAATTGCTCCTTCCGGCAGCTGGAATGAGAGTGGAAGGGCTAGGTGAGTGGTACTGGCAGATAGTGATGATAGGTTAGCAGGAGAAATAGATAGACACTTATTCATCTTTACGGTGCATGTGTGCACATAATGGCCGGCTACTCTGCAGTATAGGCAAAAGTTGTTCTGCCGACAATGCTGACGTTCCTCAGGTGACAAGGACGGACGCATCAATCCAAGCTGCATAGGTTCTGGAGTGTCAGATGCTGAAGGCACAGGATTGACAGGAATGGTGTGAGCAGCTGTGGAATAAGCAGAAAAAGGCACCCTGGGCATCATCCATACAGGACATGACTGCTGAGTAGTTCTTTCCAGCCTGCATTCATGCAGCCGCTCTATCTGGATGGACAAGGTAATAAGAGCCTCCAATGTATTTGGTACACCGACCTGGGCTAGTTCATCTTTTAACCCTTCGGCAAGCCCAAAGTGCAACTGGTGTCAAAGGGCTTCATCATTCCACTGTGTGTCTGCGCTCCAGCGTCTGAAGTCCGTAACATAGTCCTCCACCGCTCTGCGGCCTTGCTGGAGCTCATGAAGGGCAGCCTCTGCTGTGGCTCCTGACAGGTCCCTGCTACTGAACTTTGCTTTAACATTCATTTAGAGTAATTATTTTAACTATATATACCAGGGTGTGCACATTTCCATAGTACTCATGTTGGGCCCTTACTGATAATACCTGTTTGTATACATTGAATGTACTGTATGTACTAATATTAATCTTTTCTTTTCTCATATGTACGGCGGCGGAGCTGTCTCTCTGCGCTGGATAACATATCTGATCCAGCACAGCTGTATCATGTATCTGATCAGCACAGCCGGGTAGGGGACGAGCACATGCCGCCCTGGCTGTGCTGTGATTAGTCACAGCACAAGCCGACCATCAGGTGCCGGCCAATGATTGACTGCTGGCACCCACTGATCGGCTCTGACATTCAAGGAAAGGGAGCTCTGTGATGTGAACAACACTGTTCTGAATAGTGGCAGGCGATTGTGCTGTTTTTGATTGATCGCTGGCACCCACTGATCGGCTCTGACATTCAAGGAAAGGGAGTTCTGTGATGTGAACAACACTTTTCCAAATAGTGGCAGCCGATTGTACTGTTTTTGCTTGACCGCTGGCACCTGCTGATTGGCTCTGACATTCAAGGTAAGGGAGCTCTGTGATGCAAACAACACTGCTCCAAATAGTGACAGGCGAGTGTGTTGTTTTTGATTGACCGCTGGCACCTGCTGATCGGCTCTGACATTCAAGGTAAGGGAGCTCTGTGATGCAAACAACACTGCTCCAAATAGTGACAGGCGATTGTGCTCTTTTCTTTATTTCCTGCTAAGCAGGAAAAAAATACAGCAAGATCGCTTAGTAAAAGCACCACATTACACATATACACACATATTTAAGTCCTTGATCGACCCTAGATGTTAACCCCTTCCTGCTCAGTTTAATATGTACAGTGACAGTGTATACTATTAGCACTGATCACTGTATTAATGTCACTGGGGATGTCAGTGTCAGTCAATTAGTGTACCCCCCAGCCAGCATCAGTTAGTGTCTGACTGCCTGCCATACTATCACAGTCCCACATCAAATTTTTCTTTACATCGCAAAAAATAAAAAACCCTGTGGTGATCAAATACCACCAAAAGAAAGCTCTATTTGTGTAAAAAAAAGATATAAATTTCGTTTGGATACAGTGTTGCATGACTGAGCAATTGTAGAGCAGCGCCGCATAGCAAAAAATGTCCTGTCATGAAGGGGGGTAAATCTTTCGAAGGGCAAGTGGATAAAGCTTGTATTTCCATACTGGTTTACATCTATATACTTTTGGTTTTCTTAATTACCCACAGATTTAGCACAATATCCTGCTGGAGAGGGCCAATTCTCATACCCTTCCCCTCAAGAGGGCTACACCCTTCAGTAAATATCCGGAAAAAAATGAATCTGGTCACAAAAAAATCTTCTACCTCCAGCTCAATCTTAATCTGATATCAACACATTTATTTTGTGTAACAGGGATGATGATGATCCCAAACTTAATACAATCTAGGCTTGTGTCTACTCTGTTGTGTTCCACTCACTCTGTAAAAAAATAAGTCAGCAGCTACAAAAACTGTAGCTGCTGACTTTTAAAAAACAGCCACTCACCTGTCCCATGATCCCACGGTGCCCCCGCCGCAGCCCATTTCACCGGCTGTCCTGTATTCCAGGAGGCCGGCATCTTCAGTGTGGGCACCTGGCTGGGACAGCTTGCGGCTTCAAAGCCGGGTGCCCACTGCGCATGCGCGAGTAGTGCTGCAGTTCCTGAATGGCCCCGTTGTCTTCTGGGATCTGTCACGTGTCCCAGAAGACTACGGGGAGGGAGGGTAGGAGGACAACTTCTGCTTCCCATCGCCTAGGCGATGGCAGCCGAAGGGCAGCACAGTGGCTAAATGGTTAGCACTTCCACCTGGCAGTACTAGGGTCGTTGGTTTGAACCCCAGCCATGGCACCACCTGCCTGGAGTTTGCATGTTCTCCCTGCGCCTGCGTGGGTTTCCTCTGGGTACTCCAGTTTCTTCCCACACTCCAAAGACATGCTGCTAGGTGAATTGATTCCTGTCCAAATTTGTCCCTAGTATGTGTATGTATGAATGTGAGTTAGGGACCTTAGATTTTACACCCCTTGAGGGTTAGGAACTGATGTGAATGTACAATATATATGTAAAGCGCTGCGTAAAATTGACGGCGCTATATAAGTACCTGAAATAAATAAATAAGTGGGAGCAGGTACCTGTTAATTTTGGGTACCAGCTCCCCCCCCCCCAAAGGTGCCAATCCTTAATGATGGGGAGTGGGGGACCAATCATTAAAGCGGAACTTCCCCTTTTGGGTGGAACTCTGCTTTAAGCTTTTGCTGTTTACCATACTGACATTTCACATAGGTGGTGGTAAAACCAGGCAGTTGAAGCATGGTTTAAATGCCTCTTGACTGCCCGCCCCATGCCTACCAAACAGCTAAGAGGGGCTGTTCACATTCAAAGCATAGTGGGTGAGGCAAATTTATTACAGCATATTGAGATAACTTGAATTAATGAGTTTGACAGGTGGTCCTTGCTGTTATCAGGTAGTTAGGAGGTAGCAGGATCCCCTCCTGAACGGGTGATATTGGGGCTGTTAAGCTGCACTCTGAATAGTGATCCACAGCTCTTCAGGGAATCAACAACCGTGAATCAAGACCTATGAAGAGGGATGCACATATACAGACTGTTAGGGGTTGATATACTAAAGGCAAATAGACTGTGCACTTTAAGTGCAGTTGTACTCTGCAAGAGAAGTTGCTCCAGAGCTTAGTACATTTTCCTTGCACGTGATTGGGTATTCTTTGTAAAGTGAAGCTTTAGCTCATTTACTAAGCTCCAGAGCAACTGCACTTGCAGAGTGCAACTGCACTTAGCAAAGTGCACAGTCTATTTACCTTTAGTAAATCAACCCTTTAAACTTCTTTAAACTGAAAAAAATATGTTTAGAAATATAAACAACTTTCAGTCAATAGACAGGCTTTCCTGTGTTATAGACTGAACTAATTGTGAAACATGACTGTAATGTATGCTTATCTGTTCTTTATTTCTTTTCATGGTAGCGGAACATGTACATACGTACAGGAAGGATGTCTCTAACCACAGTGTGGGTGCAGTTCTTTACCATAACCAACATATACAATGTCAAGGGGCTTTCATCAGCCTATGCTTAGTGGTGGCCGGTAAGGGCGTGTAAATGAAAACTATACATGGTTTTATTCATGTTTAACTCTCTTGCTGCCTGAGCCGTTTTTGCAAATTTTTTGCACACGCGTTTAAACAATTATTTCTGAAAATTACACAAACCGCCCAAATATCCTATATTTTCTGAAAGCAGAGAATAAAATAGTGTCAGTTCCATTTTTTTTTGTGTCACACAATATTACAGCAAATGTCACTAAATTTCAGTAATAAAACACACTAAAGTGAATTTTAGGGCAAACAAAAGCAATAAATTAGCCAAATTTTGATAAAGTATGAAAGATGAGGTTGCACCAAGTAAATAGATACCAAACATGCCAAACCTTAAATTCGTGCGCATCTATGAAATGGTGACAAACTTCAGTACCCTATATTTTCTATAGGCAACGCTTTGAAAGCCCCTACAGGTCATCAGTTTAGTGTTACAGAGGAGGTCTTGTACTAGAATAATTGCTCTCACTGTGGCGTGCGTATATGTAAGGTGTATCACAATCAAAGTGGAGGGGGGGTATGTTATGTGCTTGGGTGTAACTTTAAGTAAAAAACATTTTTTAAATTGCAAAAAAATAACTATTTTTTTTTCATTACATAGGGGACACAATGCCCCCTATTTTATGATTTTTAGGTGATAGGCTCTCTTTATTGAGATATGCAGGTTCTAAAAGACCCTGCATGTCTCCTCTAGTCTCCACTAGATGTATTGCAATGCAGATCGCATTGTACAACATCTATCCCTGACTATTCTAGCTGGGGAAAGTGACAGCCATGACCCTGAAGTGACTTCATACACATCGCCTTCTGGGTCACAGAAAGTAGGGGAGTAGAGCAGACGTTTGTCAGTTCTCCTCTCTCCCCTCCACCCGCCAGCACCCACCATGGCGCTCCCCGGCCTGCAGATGGGCAAGTGGGGCCTGGATACATGGAGGGAGTGCGCGTTGGGGGGGGGGCACCGGTTTTGCTTACACCTAACAGGCTGGACTCTGCTTGTCAGTATTATACACAATCCCGGTGGCTGCAGCAACCAGATTATGTATAAAACCCTCCCGATGTCATGTTGGTAAGACGTAAGGGTTCACAGAGCTTCTCACTGACAACCATTGTGCAGTGTTTTCATTACTGTTATGGACACAGTACTAAAATAGTGCTTTCTGTGTCTTATGTCTGATAGAATCTTCACAGAACACATAATCCAACAAAATAATGTAATCAATATTGATTGCCAAACAGAATGATTTTTATCAAGACATGGGGAAACAAAAAGGAAGAATCTTGTTAGATTTTCACAGTGAATGAAAGATGAAAATTGACTGGTTTCAAGGAGGTTTCCAATTTTCAGATGTAGTGAAGCCAGGGAATTGATTTGTGATTTCTCTGCGCACCTGAAGTTGAGATACCTTGCTCACCCAGCACTTACTGACACACCTTGAGGTTTTTCAAAGAATTTATTAGGCCAGAGAATATCAGTAAGTGTACTTACACGAACAATCAATATGTGAATCGCGTTACTCTGGAAGACATGATTAAACACCTACCAGGGGCGAACTGACCATTTGGAAACTCGGGCACTGCCCGAGGGCCCCGGGGTCAGTAGGGGGCCCCATGAGATGCCCCTGGTACCTTTTTCATAGGCTTTTTTGAGTTTGGGCAAGGACACAGGGGCCCCATGATCCCCTATTGCCCGGGGGCCCCATGAGTTGTCAGTCCGCCCCTGACACCTGCAGTATTCTAACAGTAAATAACAGAAGTGAACTGCATTTACCTAGCAATAGTATATAAAGACAGTACTAACTTGATATAACAGTTCATGTTTTATCCCACTGGCCAGTGATTGATGAAAGGAAAAAAAAAGAACCCATTGGCCAGCAAAGTTGGGGCCTTGAAGAAAGTACAACAGTTCCCCAGCAGACAACAGATTAACTTATGCAATGTTAGTTTCTTACCAGTCCCAGAACACATTTCTCTGGGGATCCAGACATGTGCTCTGATTCATTTAAAGTCCTCAGACAGTCCTCATTTGCAGTGATGTCTCTCTTTCATTCCTACTGAAACAGTCTCTCTATTCTTTCCCTACAAGCAGTGAGAAGGTTCTTGGTCTCATTGATTCTTTTTGTTTTCTGATTGTGGTCAGCTATGGCAGGGGTCAATATAGTTAGCAGCAGCACCTCAGTTTTTTGCCCACACACCTGTTTGCTTTAAAGTGTTACTAAACCCACAACAGTAAAATCAGTCTGTATATGTAGTAAAGCATGCTTGATATACTCACTGTGGAACCTAAGGGGTTAATCCTCCGCATTGTGTAAAAACACTGTTTGATCCTGACTTCTCTGATCCTTTCCTTCTTCTAGTGCCCCCCTCTTATCTCCTAATAAGACATATCAGGTGGTGATACTCTGTGCATGCTCAGTTTGGTGTGTATTGCTAGAGTCAGTGATGGCAGAAGTCTTCTTGTAGGACTACCAATCCCAGGATTCCCAGGGGCTCCCTGCAGGGAGCTGAGTAAAGGGGAGAATGGCGACCGGAGTCGGGGAGATGACGGTAGGTCCTGGGGGGGCCCAACCAGAGCTATACTTCTGGAGACAGAGGATGGGGGGGTGTCAAGAAAAGGGGGGATGGTATAGCTGGAGATCTGTAGAACCACAGAGCCAGAGAGAGGGGAGGGACAGTGGGGGTGTGTTGGTATAACTGGGGCCTGATAGGAGGCAACACTGACGGGGGCGGCAGCATACAAACAATGGTGACAACACATTGTCTGTGCGTTTTCACTAGTGCCTGCATGTTGTCACCCCTGCTCATGTCTGTTCACCACTGCTCAAGTGTTGTCACCACTACTGCATCTCCACCATGGCCTATGAGTCACTGGTGCCCAGGTGTTGTCACCCTTGGCCATGTGCTGTCATTGTTCTCCCTGTGTTGTCACTGTTGCCCACATGTTGTCACTCCTGCCCATGTGTTGTCACTCCTAACCATTTTTCTACTGTTGCCTATGTGCTGTCACCCCTGCCTGTGTATTATCTCCATTGCCCATAATTACATAGTTAGTATGGCTGAAAAAAGACAAAAGTCCATCCAGTTCAACCATAGAAAAAAAAAAGTTATAATCCTATACCCACAGTTGATCCAGAGGAAGGCAAAAAAACCCCAGCAAAGCATGATCCAATTTGCTCCTGCAGGGAAAAAATTCCTTCCTGATCCCCCGAGAGGCAATTGGATATTCCCTGGATCAACTTTACCTATAAATGTTAGTATCCAGTTATATTCTGTGTATCTAAGAAAGAATCCAGGACTTTTTTAGAGCAGTCCACTGAGCTGGCCAGAACCAACTCGTGAGGGAGTCTATTCCACATTTTCACAGCTGTGAAGAAACCTTTCCATGTTTGGAGATTAAATTTCTTTTTCTCCAGATGTAAAGAGTGCCCCCTTGTCCTCTGTAATGACCTCAGGGTGAATAACTCTACACCGAGTTCACTATATGAACCACTGATGTATTTATACATGTTGATCATATCCCCCTTAATCTCCTCTTCTCAAGAGAGAATAAATTCAGTTCCTCTAATCTTTCCTCATAGCTGAGCTCCTCTATGCCTCTTATCAGTTTGGTTGCCCTTCTCTGTACTTTCTCCAGTTCCTCAATGTTCTTATTGTGAATTGGTGCCCACAATTGAACTGTTGGAAGTGTATGATTAACCATTTAATTGCTACCAGATCCCTGGTGAAAATATCATGTGTTCCACTGGCATCTGCTGGCAATGAAATGGTCAATGATACACTTCCATCATAGATCTGAAAGGGTTAATCCAGCTGGGATCTCATCTGCCAGCAATGAAAGGGTTAATCATTTCCAGTCACCAAGGATCTTCTAGCAATGAAAGGGTCCTGCTGCGGGACCATAAGAAAGGACCCTGCAACAGGAGTAAACAAATCATGCTTTTTTGAAGGGGGGGTTTCGGGGGGGCCTTCACAGTTTATTGCAATAAGGCCCTGAAGGTTCTAGTTATACCTCTTGCTGGGTAGATTTAGTTGGCTCCATTGTAATCAGAAGAGCGTGGGTTGATTGATTAGTACTGCTGCTTCTCCTTGTCTTCTAGAGGATTCTAGAATCATAGTGGGAGGAAGAACAGGGCATGTAGTCTGAATATTTATGAAACTCTAGCCAATCACTGGGGAGGTGTGCCCAGTTGGTGGTGAGAGACAGGGCTCATGTTACCACAAGGCAAACTAGGCAGCCGCCTAGTGCGCAGCCATAGCTAGGGCTGCCGATAGGGCAGTACAGCCGGCCCTGCTGTAACATAAATTTTCCCTGGGCCCCATCAGTTCACTAGAGGGGCCCAGGAGGTGAGGAGCCTAGAGGGACTCTTTTTTTTTTTTTCACTGCATTTTGCAATGTGGATCAGTGGCAGCCAGCCACAGCAGCTCACAGCCTTTCAGTGATTATCCCTTAGTACTCATGCACAATAGATGTTTTTACAGCGGCTGTTTTTGGCTTTTGATGGTTTTTTCTACAGCCAGTAAGGCTAGGTTCACATATGTGCGAGTGGTGCGACTGCGGATCCGCACGAAAATATGTACAGCTGCACCACACACACAGAGGAATGCTGACCCACGGACGGGTGCCATTAGTTCTAATGGCACACCACCCACACTGGAAAACGCAACCATACTGGAAACCGAGGTTCCCGTGCGGGCTGCGTTTTCAGAAGAAGTGCAGGGACTTCCTTGCGTGTCACGGGGCTTGGGAGTCCATTCAAATGAATGGGCTCTCGTGCCCGCGCAAAACTCTGCCTGCACGGTCGCATATATGTGAACCAGGGGTAAACTCTCCAGCATGTTATCTTATATGTCCATGCACACATAGACTGTAATCAACGTTTTTTTTGGCAGGGGGGTTTTTTCAGCTCGAAAAAAAAAACAGAACTAGTAGGTTTCTAGAGGAGTTTTTTAGCTGTAAAATCTCTAACGCTGAAAAACACGGTAAATCGTGGTAAATCACGACAAACCAGTGTTTTTGGACTTTTTTTGACCAAAAGAAAAATAATTTTTGGGGGTTAAAAAAACCTCGAAAAACGTGTCAAAACGCTAATACAAAAAACGCTGAAATCCTCACGTTTTTGATGTCACTTTACACAGCTAACATAAACAGCATTATTAAAACGCGCAGTGTGCATGGAGTCTTACTCTGCTGAGGAGGGCGGGAGGCAAGGCTGTAGCCGCTGGCAGGAGGTGATTCAACAGAGAGGTGGCAGAGGGCACAGGCAGCGATGGGAACCCGGTGTACAGGCAAGCCTACAATTTCTGTTTTATGAGGTACAGACGGATAAAGTATTACGCTGTATACAGACAGACATACAGCACCTTCTGTACAGTGTGATAATACTGATAACAATGATGATGATCACTTAAGCACAGTGCGATGCTAGTTCTTATTTACATTTGTGTTTGAAATACATTAAAAATGTGTGGCTGAGCCACACTTTTACCATTCCCCAACCACTTCCCATTATGCTGCAAAGGCACTGCCACCGTAGTATTGCAATAGTGGCTGGGTGTTATGTAACTTTCCCCCCCCCCCCAATACCTTACTATGGTGGCAGTGCCTTTGCAGCAACCAGTAGAAGGGAGGGAGATCAACAAACACCTGTTCACTGATCTCCCCTTCCTGCTAATGACCCGGAAGCAACATGTAAAATGTCACTGTCCCCAGACAGGATTGGATGATGTTAGCTGGAGACTAAGCCATCTCCTGCAAGCTTCAGCCAATCTGTGAAGAAGAGGTATTCAGCAAATGAGGTGCCACGCAAGCCGTGCTGTGCGCAACATCACTTCCTCCCAGCTCCCCAGTCAGACTTCACATGGAGCTAAGGTTGGCAAGGAGGTGAGAAAGCATCCCTGCATAGGCTAAACAATTTTAAGTTTTATTTTTTCAAATAGTTGGTCTTGCGTAAAATAGTCACCGGCTCTAGTGAGAACCCATAAATAATTTAAGGCTTGAGAAGCAGGTGCAGAGTTTGTGGGTCCAAACTTGCTGGAGGAGACCACTGTAAAGGAGGGGAGGGATCACATTGGGTCTGGATAAACTCACTGGGGAGAGCCAGGAGGAAGTTGGTGAAAAGAGTCCGGCTGTCCTATGGTGGTGTGAGTCTACATCTCCCTCACTAGGAAGAGGCTGTTGGATATTGGCAGGAGGAAACTGATGATCCTGTGGCCGTGTGAATAAATGACCCTAGGGTTTAACGTGTTACTAAACCCACAACAGTAAAATCAGTCTGTATATACAGTAAAGCATGCTTGTTATACTCACTGTGGAACCTAAGGGGTTAATCCTCTGCATTGTGTAAAAAGGCTGTTTGATCCTGATTTCTCTGCCCCTCCTCTTGTTCAAATGTTCACGCTGATAAGACAGACTGAACCCGTAGCCATTCTGCACATGCTCAGTTTAGTGTGTATTGCTAGAGGTTTTTTTTTTTCCTTGGGAGAGTGCATGTGATCAGCAAAGGGCCAATAAGCACTGTTCAGACAGAGTTCAGGAGTTTTGCACCCTCCTGGAGCAGCTCCTATTACAAGTAACTCCTATTACAAGCTTTAACATGCTGCTTGCTCTGGGGCACTCAGCAGGGGGGATGGTCCAGAAGCACCGGTGGAGGACCCAAGAAAAGGAGGATCATAGAAGGTATCTAACCTTTATGACCACTTTAAATTACATCAGTTAAATTGTAGTTTTTATTGATCTAACATACAAAAGTAACTTGACGTAGAAAATAACCAGATCAGTGCAATAGCGAATATAAGTGCAATGAAAAATATTTTAATAAATTAAATCTGAAGTAATTGTGACTCACTGATATTCAAACATCAAATATCCAACATCAGTTGTTTCCAAAAATAGTGTTGCACATAAATCATGAATTGATAAAGAGTGCATAAATCATATTATTATGAGTCAAAAAAAAAATCAAAATCAAACTCGGTCCCCCGTGAATGCAACCTCTTCACATTAAATGTGCACCAGCCACCTTATACAGATAAAGCAGCTTACCAAATGTTTAGGACCAGTACACAATACATGTTGTTTCAGTTGCTTTTTTTCTGCATCCAAATGCACAGAAAGTAGGTTATATGGTTGTCAATGTCATAGTTCACATCAATACTTGCAGTTCCAGCTGCAGAAAATAAAAAGTAGAACATGCTGCATTTTTTCTGCACAGAACTGTACTGGAATGCAGTAAAACACATCAAGAACGCACCGGAATGCACCAAAAATGCATTGGAATGCACATGTCCCTATTTAAATTGAAGAAAGAGGAAAAATGCACTGATACGCATCAAAAACACACCAAGAACATGCATGCAAATACGCACCTGGAACGCATCTGGAATATGTTTCTATAGTGTGAACCGGCCCTTAGACCCCACATCTCAAGAGCTCCACCAGCAGCTTAGGATGATAGCTCTTGCCTAGATGGCCCCAGCTCTCTGTCTCACAGCTGGATGTGCCTCATGTCTGTCACTTCAGAACTGCATGCTTCACACAGTCATTGGATCGCTTCACATAAACTTGCCACAGCGATATTAACAATTACCAATTTGTTATAAAACTTGATGGGTACTTGATTTTTCTCAGAAAATAGGTGCAGGAAACCAACCACAACCCTACCCCCCCCCCCAAGGTGCAGGAAACCAACCACAACCCCCTACCCCCCCCCCCCCCACACACACACCCTCCAATCCGCATCAAATAGAGTGCAGAGTTCAGAGGTGCGCTGCATACAGAGTGCAGAGTTCAGAGGTGCGCTGCACACAGAGTTCGGAGGTGCGCTGCATACAGAGTGCAGAGTTCAGAGGTGTCCTATACACAGAGTGCAGAGTTCAGAGGTGTCCTATACACAGAGTGCAGAGTTTAGAGGTGTCCTATACACAGAGTGCAGAGTTTAGAGGTGTCCTATACACAGAGTGCAGAGTTCAGAGGTGTCCTATACACAGAGTGCAGAGTTCATCCCTCTTCCACAGCTGTTTACCTCTGTAACCTCTATCCACCTCTCACTTTCATCCCTCTTCAGTTCTGACCACTGCATGCAATCCCCCCACATAAGCCGGACTTCTGTGTTTACAAGTGATGGTGGTGAACAGGGAGCAGAGGGCCTAAGCCAGAGATGGTGGAACTGAGCGCCACCAAGTTCCAGCTGAAAAAAAGCCCTGGTACTCTCAAGCAAAGCAATATCAAAGAGTATATCAAATAGCCATTGGCTATCCAAAAAGACGTGTGGCAAGTTTACAGTGTGTGAAGCGATCCAGTGGCTGTGTGGGACATGCAGTTCTGAAGTGTGACAGGCTTGAGGCATGTCCAACTGTGAGAGAGGGATCTGGAGCCGTCCATCCAGGCAGGATCTATCATCCTAAGGCACTGATAGAACTCTTAAAATGTGTGGTCTAAATCTTAGGTAAGCTGCTTTATTTGTATAAGTTGACTGGTGCACATTTAGTGTGAAGAGTTTGCATTCACGGTGGACTGAGTTTGGATTTGAATTTTTTATGGGACTCTTATTTGATAATAATAGTGTAGCCAAGTGTTGGCTAGCCTACCTGCACTACCAAGGGACATTCTTAGCAAAGACTGCCTTGACCTTGTTTCCTTCTAGTGTTCAGCCTAGTGACTGTAACATTGTGCCCGGGAAGCATTGAGAGAAGGACCACTACTGAGAGCAGGGGATTGTTGGACATGTAATCCGGGGAGCCTGGTCTTTGCATGGAGCCAGTACAGCCATAAACTACAAGATCCAGCCAATTGTAGAGAATGCTGGGAGAGAACATATTTAGCCCGACACGGGAAAATTTCACTCTTGGGATCACTGCCTGAGGTTGAGAGGAGGGGCCCAGCCACTCTGGAGAGTTGGAGCAGACCTTGCGGCCCAGACAGCGCAGGGAATCCAGTGGGTGAGCCATATACCTGCAGGCAGACCATCCGTTTCCAGCCCCCTGCCGGTCGAGTGACTGTCCAGGTTCACTCTCATTGGAACCGTGACAGACCCAGCTGAAACCCAGCATCGCCAGCTGCACGGTTCAGGCGCCTCTCAATGGACATGGATTCTTCAAGAGCTTGTTCTGGGATGTCTTCTTCTCTTGAACTTCGGTATCTTCAGGATTGGTGAGTGGGTAGAAGCCCACACTCAGGGCTGCTGTTAGAATCCATGGGGCCCCCATACAGCCAACCTGAGAGGGTCCCCCCACAAAAAAAAATAGTTTTTCATGCTTCAGTAATGAATGAACACAGTGAGTGATCGGTACCAGTCACTCATTGTGTTTGTTCAGGAAAGGAGGGGCCTGGTAAATTTGACATATTTACCAGAACCTTCCCCCACCCTCCATTCTGAAGGATCCTATTGGAATGCTTCCAGCTGCTGGTGGGTAAGCCAGCAGCACCTCTGGGGTGGGGGCACACAGGGGAGGCCTGAGTAGCAGGGGGAAACATATGATGCACCAAGGTGACGGGGGGGGCAATTACTGGAACCAATCCCTGGATGGTTCTCTTCAGCCAGCAGGAGGTAGAGGAGAAGATGCCAGCTTTCAGCTGCTGCAGAGAGAACCATACAGGGAATCCGTTCCAGTAATTGCCCCCCACCATCGTGCCCAACTACCTCCCTGCCTACATCTGATTCACCAGCTGCATGGGCCCCCTCTGCTGGCCTGGGCCCCGTACAGGAGGATTGGTGGTACCCCCTTATCCATGGCCCTGCACACACTGGGTACACTTTTCCAAAAGACACTGCATGCAGACACGTCATCTCTTTAGACCACAAGGCTTCTAACAGTAAACAATTGCATATGCTATTTACTATTGCTGGTTGCTACTGCACAGCAATCCTTTAGACCCCTGATTGAGCTAGCTGAAGATTTTGGACATATCCATCGTCAAGAGTGTTGTCTTCTCCCTTCGCACCTTCACTTAACCTCCCTGACGGTCTAACTAATCAATATTTTTGAATGTCAAAGCGGTACATTGTTTTTCATGGAAATGTGTTGTTTTATATTGTAGGCCTGTAATTCTTAGGATGCCATGGATGTTCTCAAGTTTCCAGGCACAAAGAACGGTAAAAGTGCAGGCAGGGCACTGGACAAAGCGCTAGGGACAAAATTTAGGTGAAATGGTTTGATACAGTAATGTAATACTAACAGATTACAATGTATTGTGTGTATGTCATGTTTTTACTTTTTTGAACCTCCCGCCGGTTCCGCCCCATGCGTACCGACGCTCTCAGGGAAGGGAACCTGTAAGACGGATGCGGCATCGGCCGGAGGACATCTGGGGGATCGCAGGACAAGGTAAGGATCCAGGGATAGCAGGACAAGCACTACAGTGTAATCCCAAGTGTGGCTCGGGGTTACCGCTTTTGGTACTGTAAATTAACCCCGAGCCACACTCTGGATTACCGCTAGGAAGGTTAAAGGACTCTACATCATGTATTTTAGGCAGGATTCTCTCTCAAAATAGTTTGCGGCAATATTCATATATTGATTTATTATAAATTGTGTTGATATTCTTGGGCCTGTGGCATTAGGACTTTAACCTCTTCCCGTCTGGCGCATGCCGATAAACAGCCGGACGGGAGAGCTGCAGATGCCTGTGCGCACTCCCTGGGCGCACACGGCGCCGTGATCTGTGCCTGCTGTGTGAGGTCCTGATTCATGTGATCACTGATTGGCCAATCAGTGATCACATGAATAGTAGTAAACAAGATGTCACTTTCTGGCATCATTGCTTACTACGTGTGAAATCTGTGAATGATCACAGAGGTCACATTGTACAAGGCTATTCACAACAGCCTTGTACCATGTGACAAGCTGTGACCAATCACAGCTCACACAGTATTTCTCAATGGCTGCAGCCACAGAGAAAGAGAAATTATTGCTTATACAGCCTTTATGGGTGTAAAAGCAATCAGTGTAAAAAATTTAAAAAAATCCTCAACCTCTACAAGTAGTACAGTGTCACTATGGTGACACTGTACTGCTAGGGTGACAGTATATTAAAAAAAAAACAAAATAAAAAAATTGAAAAATTATATTTTTTTTATAAACTAATTTTTTTTTTTTTATTTCTATCAAAATGATAGCGGAATAAATTTTGGCCAAGATTTATGAAAGAGATTATTTATTTGTAATTTTTTCAAAATTTTTGGTATTTTTCATTTATATAGCAAACAATAAAAATCCCAGTAGTGAATAAATACCAGCAAAAGAAAATTGTATCTGTCTAAAAAAAAATGCTAAACATTTCATATGGGTACAGTGTTGCATTACCGCGCAATTGGCATTCAAAGTGCGATAGCACTAAAAGCTAAAAATTGGCCTGATCTGGAAGGGGGTGAAAGTGTCCGGACTTGAAGTGGTTATGGGAGAGCACTGACAGAAGAAAGTCTCCCTTCATCCTTTTATACCTAGGGTCATAGATTCAAAGCAGCATGCTGGTGCTGACAGGGGAGAGATCTTTGTTACATACAAACCTCTCCCCTGTCAGTGTTCCTTGGTGATTGGCAGGTGCCTGCGGGGAATCTCCGGCTGGGACCCGGTGATCGACAGCTGTAGCCACCAATGGCAGCACGTGTGCTTACCCTCTAACCAGAAATGCAAAATAACGTATATGTATGAGATTTTGCGCTGCCCTGCCACCCTGTAGCAGTAGTTCTGCTATAGGGTGGTCGGGAAAAAAATAAAATAACAAACGTGTCTATACTTAACTGCTCTGCAGTGATTTTGCACAGAGAAGCCCCGACTCTTCTTTTCAGGTTACCGCTGGCACTCCTGACTCCTCCCCCTCGAGCAGTGCCCCCAGGGCAAGCTGCTTGCTCTGGGGGCACCGCTGCATGCTCATCCTCAAGCCGCTGCTCTGGTGTCCATAAGACACAGAGCCGTGGCTCGGCCTCCCTCCTCCCCTCTCTCCTCATTGGCTGTGATTGACAATGGGAACCCGCTGCTATCTCAGCCAACAAGGAGGAAGAGTCCCCAGACAGTAGAGGTTGTTGAAAACATTGCTGGATTGGAGGGGGCTCATTAAAGGATTGGGTGGGGGGGGAGGGCTGGGGCAGCTGCTATACACAAGGTTTTTTACCTTCAGGAAGAAAGAGGCAGCACCCTCTATGTGCAATGTGAAAACTTTTTAATTAATAAAAAGTGTAGTAATACAGGCCACTCACAAAGCATAAGTAGGTTTATGCTTGAAAATTAAGCATCCATTGTAGTGAAGGAGTGTGAAGCCTCTGGATGGATGGTGGTCACCGACATCTGGCTTCCAGCATGTCCTCCTGGTTCCAGTATTCCCTCAGTTGAGACACCACTTGATGTCACGTGATGGCAGCAGTTGGCACGCGTTCGGCGCGCATGCATGCTACCTCATTAGGCCATAAGGACGCCATCTTGATGTGGGACATTTGTACTCTCAGCGAGGGGAGGAGTAAGGGAACTCCTCCTACAGGCAGACACAGCTTGAGGAGTAAAGGACCCACACCAAGAGGGCTATCATTAAGCGCAGGAGTGGACAATTAAGGAATTTAAAATGTGATAAAATGTAATAAAAGTAAGAGAAAAGATGTATATCGCAAATGTTAATACCCGGAAATTACCTTTAGCACTGTGTCCATGTGTGAGAACTAATACATATGAAAACTACAAGAGTTTATAGCGTTATACGGAGTGCAAGAAATATTGAAAATGTATATAAAACAATTGAATACTTAAAAGTAATATGAGCAGAACACTGGAATATGTCAAAACTAGTATTAAGCAGCAAAAACAAAATAAAGAATAAAAATGCAGATGAGGATAAATTCAGGATGATAGTAAGAATTGTTCAGCATGCTGGTTCAGATTAAAAACCAAATCAAGGATAAATGAATCAATGGAACATGATGATATACAATTTAAAAAATAAGGATACATTCAGGATAATAATAAAAATTAAAAGAGAGGGATAAATTCAGGATAGTAATAAAAATAGTTCAGCATGCTGGTTCAGATTGGTAACCGAATCAAGGATAAATGAATGGATGGAGCACAATGATATATAATTAAAAGATGAATAAAGGAGTGAATAAATGTAACATGTTGCTGCTGGCGACGTGGAGATATGGGTGTGATGGAAATAGCTGAATGGAAAACGTAGATGCACATATGTGCTTATTGTGAGCTTTGGATATGGATGCAATTATAGGAATATGTTGGAATATATATGCTTGCCTACATAGATGTGGAAAATGAGTGCAGATCTCTAGACCTAAAGTAAAATATAATGGATGGTTATGATACACGTGTATGACCCATATACATGAGACTGATGATATGTATGTTCAAGATGATTATGGAGATATGGTGTTAGATGTAAATGGAATAGCATGACGGGCAGGATGAAGGCATAATGAACCCTATCAAAGGGTATCAGGCATTATGGTGTATGTTTTTGTTAAAGAATGGTACTGATCTCCAGGTCTTCGTTCAGCCCTTCTGGGGTTAATGTTCCCAGGGAGTAAATACAGTAGGTCTCCCTTTCACACAAGTGCTTGAAGCCTGGAAGTTCTGCCTTGGAGAAGTTGGAATGTATGGATTCAATGACCCATGCTTTCAGGCCTTCAGAGGATTTGGAGTGGTTCTCCAAGAAATGTCGGGGCACACTATGTGAATCTGAACCATTCTCTACTAGTCTCCTGTGTTCACCGAAACTTTTATGGAGGGTATGGATCAGGGGCGGACTGACAACTCATGGGGCCCCCGGGCAATAGGGGATCATGGGACCCCTGTGTCCTTGCCCACACTCAAAGCACACCCAAAAAAGCCTATAAAAGGTACCAGGGGCATTTCATGGGGCCCCCTACTGACCCCAGGACCTCGGGCAGTGCCTGAGTGCTCGAATGGTTAGTCCTCCCCTGGTACGGATGGTGCCTCTGACATAGAGTAAGCCTCATGGGCCAGTGAGACAGTACACTACAAATTGGCTGGAGCAGTTGAAAAAGTCTGCTATAGGATAGTTCTTCCCTTTTGCTTGGAATTATTTTTGGCCATGAGTAACATGTTTACAGGTGAGACATCATTGGAATATGCCCTTGACGTTTAAGAAAGTAAGCAAGGCGGAGATTTGGTGGGCAGTCGTTTGAATTTGCTGGGGGCTATTTTGGTTTTGATGTTTCTGGCTCCTCTGTATGTTACTTTGGGTTAAGCTGTGATGACAGATGTGAGGTGTGGGTCCTCTTGTAATATTGACCAATGTTTTTGGAGTATGCATTCCATTTTGCAAAATTGGTTATGGAATTGTGTGGTAAATCTTAGGCTGAGCATACACTATACAATTTTCTGCCCAATTTCCTTTAGATTTGCCTTCAAGTATGTAGTGCAAGAGCCTGCCTAATTGGATACAATTGAAAGTGTTGTTAGGTCTGACCTTCTATTATATGGTTTTTGGTAAATCTAAACCAAAAATCTCAAGAAAATTGTATAATGTATGGCCAGTCTTAGGGAAACTGTTTCTGGGCTGGGTGCAGTGTTATGAGTAGTGGGTTCATGTTTGAGGTACAAAGAGAATTTGCGACATACGTCTTTTCTCTTACTTAATTTTATTACATGTTTTTAATTCCTTAATTGTCCACTCCTGCGCTTAATGATAGCCCTCTTGCTGTGGGTCGTTTACTGCTCAAGCTGTTTCTGCCTGTAGGAGGAGTTCACTTATGCCTCCCCTCACTGAGAGTGCAAATGCCCCACATCAAGATGGTGTCCTTATGGCCTGATGAGGAAGCACGCCTGTGCCGAAACCGCGCCAACCCCCACCATCATGTGACTGGAAGTGATGTCTCAACTGACGGAATCCTGGAACTAGGAGGATGTGCTGGAAGCCACCAGCTGCTGGTGACCACCATCCATCCATCCAGAAGCTTCACACTCCTTCACTACAGCAGTTGTTTATTAATTAACAAGTGCAAACCTACTTATTGTGAGTGGCCTGTATTGCTATACTTTTTATTCATTAAAAAGCTTTCATACTGCACCTCTTTCTTCTTGATCTTTCACAGGGCCTCTCTAGCTTGTTAGTGACCGGCTGCCTCCACTCCATGGTGCATCAGAATTACCTATAGGACTCTTTCTAAGGACATTTTATTTGTATATTTATTACAGTATATTCATGATTTATTTTCCCTAGTTCTATCACCACTAATTTATATGCTTATCCATACTATTGTATGCTGCATCTTCCGTTTCGGAGTACGCCAAATATCCTACTTGGTTTTTTTACCTGCATGCATAGGTAACATGAGCATAAAAACCTTGAGCCTTTACAACCACTTTAATAATGTAAATACTATAAAATATGTATTTGTACATAGATATATAATGTAAAAAACAAACAAAATCTAAGATGAAGTCCTGGTTCACACATGGAACAGCAGGTGATTCACACAGGAATCGCACCACATCCCTGTGCAAAACACATGCTATTCTGTTTGGTGTGATTTGAGCCCATTCATTTAGTATGGCTCAGATTGCACCGCATCTGCACAAAAAGGGTGCAGGAACTTTTATTTTGCTGCACTGGAATTGGATCGCATGGATATTCATTCTGCTTCAGGCACTTCATTTTGTGACCTGCTTTTAGGGTGTTAACATTGAGACTTGTAGCAGATCGCATGAACACAGTGCAATTGCTATGCGGTGCAGGAAACGCACAAGAATTGCTGTGTTTCCCACACCGCATTGGTGTGAACCTGGTTTAAGAGTTGAAAGTGTGCATTGCTTGACAGCTTGCTGCCCATGTAATACATGTGTGCATTGCCAAAGAGGGTGGTTTCTGTGCTGCTCACTACATGCTCCCAGCATAGTGACCAAGCTGTCATAGACTGTCCTGGGATCATGTGACCACTGTCACCCAGTTGGCCATGTGATTGAGAGGTCTGTTTGCCCCCAGGTGTAAAGGTCCATTTTAAAGTGGAACCAAACCTAATGTTTGTAAAACTAAAGCTGGCTATACATGGGTCGAATTCCGAAATAATTTTTGTTCGAATTTCGCACCATTAGTGGGTCACAGAAATGGCCGATTTTCGTGTGACCATTGAATTTGAGTGATCGGGCATGTTGGAAATTTTTTTGAATAACGAATTTCGAATCAATGATGGGAGAATCATGTGGGAAATATAAACGTAAAAGAAATGGGTATAAGCTGTGACCTGGATAGAAAAGAAAATACTTGGCCACGAAAATTCTTTTCTGTAGCGACATGAGGTGGAATTAAAGTCTTGGTTGGTTGAATTTCGAAATCAACGGTGGCACCGTCGGATTACAAAGAGAACTGAAATTTTTTATTTTCTAAGGGAAATTCATTCGGCATTTGACCCATGTATGTCCTGCATAAGCAGGCAGCGTTTTATTGCAGAAGAGATAATACAGATTCTACCGAATGTACAGATCTGCACGTTCCCCCAGCACACTTCGGATGTGCCAAAGCAAGTGGCTCTTAAGCCGGACTTACGTGGGTCGAATTCTGAAAAAAATTTCTTTCAAAAATCTTTTCTAAGAACTTTCATTTGAATTTTGCACCATTAGTGGGCTACAGCAATGGACAAATTTTGGGTGACCATAGACTTTGAGTGATTGAGCATGTTGGAATTTTTTTGAAAAACAAACAAATTTGTAATCGATGATGGGAGAATCGTGTGAGAAATGTAATCAAAGACGAAATGAGCATGAGCTGTGACCTGGGAAGAAAAGAAAATTCTTGGCCACATTCTTTTCTGTAGCAACATGAGGTGAAACTAAAGGCTTGGTTGGTCGAATTTCGAAATCAAGGGTGGCACCATCGGATTAGAAAATGCATGAAATTTCCGATTTTCTAAAGAAAATTTGTTCGGAATTTGACCCATGTATGGCTTGTTTGTAGGATGATGTCATCCCCTGCTGGCCAATCAACAGGGTAAAAAATTGGCACCTGGGAGAACATGACAGTAGCTGACCAAAGATGTAATTGCCACATTGATGGAAGGTGGAGGTGAGTATATTGGAGGGTTTAGTCCCACTTTAAGGAGATGGTGGGGCTGAGTGGAAAGGCGTTAATGTGCACCAAAAATAAAGTACTAGGACACATGAACATCATTACGCTCCATTCACACTTTGCGATTTGCAATTGTTGCTAATTTGCCTGTGATTCCCAATTGTATGGCAATAGTGGCACAATGTGCTGCGTTTAGGTGCCCATATCCTTCAATGGCACCCCAAACATGATATTCTGCTTCGATTGTTACGCAGCACACGCTAAAATCATGTAGTGAAAACGCTCATTCCTGCTATGCGATAATGTGAATGGTGCCTAATGTTTTATCAGGTTTTTATGTAGACTACAGTACACATTGGATCTGAATGGGTCAGTCGGTTCCTTATACACTAATGCACATTTGTTTCAGATTTATGTTTATGATCCGATTGTATGGAATGATGAATAAACACTGCATGCGTGCCTGGTTGTCTTTTTCTCCCTTTAACCACTTCCCCTCCGCCCTATAGCAGAAGTACTTCTACAGGGCGGCACGGCTGCGCAAAATCGCGTGTGTGTGTGTGTGTGTGTGCGTGTGTGCGTGTGTGTGCGTGTATATATACGTGATTTGCATTTCCGGGTAGGGGGAGTATGTGTGTCGCCCTACCTGTGCTGACATTAGCAGCTACAGATGTCAGTCATCAGTTCCCGGCTGGAGATTCCCCAGCGATCACTGAGATACACTGACAGGGGAGAGACCTGTATGTAAACAACACAGGTCTCTCTCCTGCCATCAATAACATGCTGCTGTGCATTTCTCTGCACAGCAGCATATTTTCCTAGTGGAACACACACATCACATCCTGTAAAACAGCACACTGTTAACCCTTTGATCACCACAGATGTTAACCCCTTCCTGCCCAGTGTCATTAGTACAGTGTCAGTGCTTTTTATTAGAACTGACCACAGCCCTGCTATAAGTTGCTGATCGCTGCCATTGCTAGTATTAAGAAAAATATAAATAAATATATATATTGTCATTTGTAAAAGCTATAACTTTTCACGTAAATCAATTAATTTATACGTATTGGGATTTTTTTTTATTTTTTTATCAAAGACATGTAGCAGAATACATTTTGGCCTACATTTATGACAAAATTAGATTTTAACAATTTTTTTCTGGATATGTTTTATAGCAAAATGTTTTTTGTTAGCACTGATCACTGTATTGGTGTCACTGGGGAAGTCAGTGGCAGTTAGTTCCCCCCAGTGTCAGAATGCGCTCCGCAGTCCCAATATAAGTTGCTGATCGCCGCCATCTAAAAATCTAAATCCCGGTATACATACCGCCATTTGTAGACGCTATAACTTTCACCTAACGAATTATGTACACGTATTGGGATTTTGTTTTTAGCCAAGACATGTAGCAGAATACATTTTGGCCTAAATTTATGAAGACATTAGATTTTTTTTTTACTGGATATGTTTTATAGCAGTCAAAAATATTTATTTCAAAATTGTCGGTCTTTTTTTGTTTATAACGCAAAAAAAATAGCGAATGCACAGGTGATCAAATACCACTGACTGAAAGCTCTATTAGTGGGAAAAAAAAGGACATCAATTTCATTTATGTACAGCCGTGCATGACTACGCAGTTGTCTATTAAAGTAACACAGCGCCTTATTGCAAAAAAATGGCTTGGTATAAAAAATTATAGTATAAAAAAAAATATCCAATTGCTGTGTGTCACCACTATGACCGATCATACAATACATTCCATCAATATTTCCACTAAATCTGTGTGTTGCATTGTTGGCTATTAGAATGGATGACAGATGACTGGTCTGGTATGTCAATCACTCATCGGTGGTTAGATGTGTGACAGTGCTGTATGTGAGGAGGAGAGGGCTCAGGTAGGACACGTCCCCGCACGGGTTAATGTGATCACAGCTGAGTGAGTGTGACAGGAACAGGGTGTGACAGCTCCCCTCCCCCTCCCGCCGGGTGACGTGTCTCCACGCCCCGCCCACTGCCTGTCATCGGTAAAGTCTGCGGGAGTTGGTGGTAGTGAGCAGAGCCGGGAATACACACCGGGACCGGGAGGATGGTGCTGATCACTGACGGTGAGTCTGGGGGGAGGCTACCGGGAATATACAGAGGGGCCGGTGTAGTGTACACCGGGATTCGTTGTTATATAATGTAGCTTCATCCTATCCTGTACACTGTACCCACATCATACGTACACCTCCCACCCTGCCTGTATATAATGTGTGTGTATGGATATCTAATATATACACACACATTACAGAGGCAATCGGCACAGGTAATCGCTTGCTGGGTGAATAGCTGTAGCCAACATCAACCTGTCCTTCTAGTGATCGGGACCGGAGGCCACAGCCAGCCACTCACAGCGGCAGCACCAGGCCAAATCGCTAAGACATAGCTAGAACCCCTGCCAGGTTTTCATTTCTGTGTCCCCTGCTACAGGTTTTACCCTCGCTTCCTGTTTAGTGAAACCCCTGTTGTCAGGACAGGAAGTCAGGATAGACATCTCTAATTGCCCTTGGCTGTCAGGGGTTCGTAGTCCTTCCCCCACTGTGACAGAAACTATAAAAATGAATAAAATTGGGGCTTGGCATACCTCATATGACTGCTGACATATGGTACAATATGGATGATGCTTTTGCCACAATGTAGCAATTATAAAGATTGCTGTTGTTTCATATTAGAGGATCGGTAATACCCAGAGGAGACAAAAACTGAGCACAACCTGTACTTCCCTATATTTTACACTAAGAATGTTGTGTTTATTGTGTGTAAATCATATTTGTATGTATTTACATGTGTATGGTAAAATAGTGTGGTGGTTACTATTATTAATAATGTATGTGTGTGATAAGTGTGGATATTATTATTATTTGTATTTATATAATGTGTGTGTGGAAAAACAAAAAACCCCACATTATTATTTACATATATTATATAAATACTTATACACACGTTATATAAATATGTATTTATATAATGTGTGTAAATAATAACAATGTTGTCATTTATTATTTATGTTTTTGTATAATGTGTGTGTAAATAAAAATAATGTGGTTATTATGATGTCTGTATTTATATAATGTGTAAATATTAGTACTCTGATTACATTTTATATATATGATAGATCTTACACACAGGGCTTTTTTTCCAGGTACTCCCACCTTCAAGCACAATCTTTTGTCCCTGCCTCCTGCCCACCTCCCAGTACCCCCCCCCTCTTTAGAGATTATATAACCCCCGTCAGCAACACTAGATCCCTCAGAACCAACAGACCCCCACCAGTAACAATAGATCTTTGCAGGAAAAATGCACCACCCCACCAGCAACAATAGATCCCCTAGAAGCCAGCACAAACAGACCCTCCAGCACACTACAACACCCTTTGCCAACACATACAGTTAGTGGAACTGGGTTCCCCCGCATTCCCGCTGAAGAAAAGCCATATATAAATGTATTTCTTTTGATAACATTATGTGAATAATAACATATTTTATATAAGATTGTTTTGTGTGTAGTTATATTTTTGCTTTAATTTAGATTTTTATTTCACATGTTTAACACAAGCCGTTAGTGTTTTATATTGCCTTGATAAAATGTGTGGGTGTTCTGTGGCCCTCAGATACTAGAGAACAACATATTTCGGGAAGCCATGACTGCTGACAGAACAAGATAGTTGTCTATCAGAAGGCTGCAGACACCCCCACTAATGTAGACGGTGACTAGTACGTAGGATGTGCTGGGACATGTACTTGCCCAGCAGGGAGAGGGTTACTTACTGTGTCATTAGGTGAAAAGAAAGAACCACTGTTATTATAGCTATGATTTCCTAGCATAGGTCACTGATAGGAAAGATCTGACAGGTTTCTATGGACACTACAGAACTGTTCTTGAAGTGTACATTTAAGAAGACGTCTGTCCTTTTTTTTTTTTTTTTTTTTAAAGGTAATGTATTGTGGTTTTCATGTTTTTTGTTCCTATGATCAGTACTGAAAATAGGTAATTATGAAATATTACCTATGTATACTGTATATTCCATTTTTTTTAACTGGCTAATAGCTGGCTTCAAACGGGATGCTCAGCTTTCAAATGTTTAGGAAATGACTGTGAAGCAGAAATCCATCCAAATTCAGGAGAGATCAGTTTACACACATAACTGAAGATGGACTTTCCTCCTCTTCTCTCCTAGCAGAGATGAGACCATCTGCCTTAGGGATTGTTCACACTTGACTGTTTTACCAACTCTTGCCAAACACCTCTATAGCGTTTGGCAAGTGTTGGTCTGGCGTTTGCGGAGCATTTTTTTAACGCTTGGCAAACGCTCCGCAAACGCCACATGCGTGGTTCAGCGGCGGTTGCTAGGCTTTTGCTGAGCATTAAAAACGCCCCACAAATGCCTATAATGAAGTTTGGTGTTACCGCTCCGCAATCGCGTTGCAGCCTCACCGCAAATGCCGGCCAGGCGTTTGTGGAGCGGCACCATAGACTAGAATAGGAGGCTTCAATGCCTCCTGACTGGACCAGAGGCGTCTGTTTTGACGCGACGCTAATGCTCCCGTTAGAACAGCAATATGTGCTGCAATGTGCAGAATTGTCCGAGGTGTTTGGGAGCGATAAAAACGCTTCCCAAACCCCTTTTCTGCTGCCTGCACACAACGCTAGTGTGAACGTAGCCTTAGACTTTTTTAACGGTGGCAATTAATGTGTAAACTTTACATATGGGGGAGCATCATGAACAAAGACTTACCGAGCAGGTGTTCAGAGCTGCTAGAAGATTTCTAGATACTTTAAGGGCCTGTTTTTTTCACAGAAAAAGTGGTTCAGTCTACATGAGCATTTTACATCCAAAAATGGACCGTTTGGACCATTTACATCCATTTTCGTTCGTTCCGTGTTTTTTTTTTTTTCTCTTTTTTTTTTTTTTTATGGAACAAACATAGGACTTTGATCTGTTCCACTAAATTGCTGTTGACTGATACGGATGTCAATTGATCAAATAGAAATGGTCGAGCACTAGAGTCTTGGAGCTGCTTGCAACAAAAGGTCAGTGACAATACCAAAATAGTGTATGTATATCAAAATAGTGCAGCCTTGTTGTATATGTGACTACCCAAATAAATCAAAATATAATAAATCAATACACAGAATATGTACACAGTGCTAAATAAAATTTCACGTGCAATAATATGAAAGAAATGTCTTTCAAAAACTTACACAGTGCTAAATAAAATGCCACGTGCAATAATCTGAATTAAATGTCCTTCAAATACATGTACACAGTGCTAAATAAAGTGGCACGTGCAATAATCTGAATTAAATGTCCTTCAAATACATGTACACAGTGCTAAATAAAGTGGCACGTGCAATAATATGAAATAAATGGTCTTCAAATACATGTACACCGTGCCAAATAAAATGCCATGTTCAATAATATGAAAAATGTCCTTCAAATACATGTACACATTGCTAAATAAATTGCCACGTGCAATATAAGAAAATGTCCTTCAAATATATGTGCTCAGTGCTACATAAAGTGCCACGTGCAATAATATGAAGGAATGTCCTTCAAGTGACAGTCCAAAAGAAAATGTGTGGAGAAATTCCAAAACGTGCTAGATCCAAAAAATGTTACTCCCCCACGCAAAATCTCCACCATCCTGCATGAAAGCCTGCTGGTCTTCAGCCTATAATACAGCAAACTCAGAAGCTCCCTCTCTGTTTCCTTGAAACCACGGATGACATAACCAAGAGCCTTAGAAGAAATGCTTACCACATGGAGCCCAAAAATCATATATAGTGTAGTATTTATTAAAATTAGATTTTGCTACATTAAAATAAGGCATGAACATCTTCCACGTGGAATATTAACACAAACAAATGCAGCTGGACATACCAAGATGGCCAACAATCTGGGACTTGGACACAGCGTGATGACGTCAGCACATAGGCTCCACCCATTTTATGTAGCACTGTGTACATGTTCTGTGTATTGATTTATTATTTGGTGTATTTATTTGGGTAGTCACATATACAACAGTGCTGTACTATATATTGATACACTATTTGGATGTAAATGGTTGATCATCCGTTTTACATCCGTTTTTCCATAGAGATGCATTGATGTCCGCTTAAAATGACATGCCCCATATATCAAACAGCTGTCCATCTTCTAAGTAGCCAGTAATAGATGTGATACATCCTAGCAATTAAGACTGCCATTGATTACTTTCTGTTAACATTTGGCCTTTCTGTAAACCATAGAGGTGGCTTAGGCAACTGACAAGCTTCCTGTAACTTCTACATATTACCAGCCCCCCCACCATAGACCCCTTATGACCCCATTTAAAGTGCCTATGTGCTATTGTTAGTCAAATTTCCACCCACAGAATAGCGTAGCTGAGCATTGTTTACCAGGGTTGGACTACATTTGACATGCAATTTTAAATGCATGTTAAACAGAGTTTGTATTTAAATGGTGGAATTCACTGGTAGAGTGAGGATGGCCGTTAAAGCTGCATTTGACCTGCTTCGCATTTCGCTGAATGCAGTATGTCCTACTGGAGATGCATCAGCATTGCAGGTCATATGCAGCATTTTTGAACCACACACATATACAAGCTGAAAAATAGGTGCCTACAACTTCACTGGATTCCTTCTATTTATAAAATTCCCTTGAATCTGAGGCCTTGTTCACACATGAGCGATTTGAGGATTCACCAGAAGCGCTTCAATGCTTGGAAGTCTATTTAAAGAAAAAAAAAAAAAAAGCTGTATGAAAGCTTCAGGGATTCATACAGCCGTCAAGGAATAATCCATGTCATCTAATATGTTTGCTCCCTTTATCTACTGCTTCATCTCGTGGCCATAATGAGGTATTTACCTAAATTAGTTATTGCAGGAAAATACAGCATTATGGCCAATAGATGGAGCTGACGATCATAGAAAAATAAACAAAATAGATTACCGCTTCTTTTGGGAATTCTGGCCCAGAGTATAGAATGGGAGTCTGAAAAACGTGCATTTTCTTGCTTCATATTTAGTTTTCCATTGGCTATAAAAAATTATAAAAGAGGATAAGGGGGCACTCTTTACGTCTGGAGGGAAATAAATTTAATCTCCAAATACGGAAAGGTATCTTCATCGTAAGAGCTTTGAAAATGTGGAATAGACTCCCTCAAGAGTTGGTTCTGGCCACCTCAGTGGATTGCATTAAGAAAGGCCTGGATTCTTTCTTGGATACACAGAATATAACTGGATACTAATATTTATAGGTAAAGTTGATCCAGGGAATATCTGATTGCCTCTCGGGGATCAGGAAGGATTTTTTTTCCCCTGAGGGAGAGAATTGGATCATGCTTTGCTGGGTTTTTTTCCCTTCTTCTGGATCAACTGTGGGTGTAGGATTATGACTTTTTTTTTTTTTTTAATGGTTGAACTGGATGGACTTTTGTCTTTTTTCAGCCAGACCAACTATGTAATCTGTGTAAATGCTTAATCAAAAAATCGATACAAATGCTAAAAATGGCCCAAAAACAACCAAATATGCTTAAACTTTGGTTCACAACTTATTATGCAAGTTCGAAGTAGCATAACAAATCACATCCCATTACTGGCAATGGCAATTAAAGTTGCAGCAACTTTTAAAAAAGTTCCTGCACTACTTTTCTGTGACTTTGTTGTGACTTGCATTGACATCTATTAATGGAGTCACACTGAGTGGCAGCAAGTCGCAATGAAGTCGCACACCATTGTTGGATCTCATTCACATTGATGTGAACCATGGCTTAATGTCAATAAAAGTGTCTCCTTCTCCAGTCAGATGAGCCAGATCCATAGCCAGTTTGCTGCACAGAGCTCATTCCACATCCCACACTAAAAAAACCCTTTAACAGTCCATTAAGAAAGGTTTATTGAAATATTTCCAGAACAGAAGCTAATACGAATCTGAAAAAAATTGGCTGAAATTCTTGGCATTCATGTAGCAGAGAAAGAAGGATATTTATCTAACAAAACTGGTGTTTCACCTTTTCATTTGAGCACATGTGCCAACCTGGAAACTTGTCATCAGAACTGGTGCTGCTCACTATTGGGAAGCAGGATATTGGAGAATGACGTAGGTATGGAGCATTAACCACTTGCTGACAAAGCCAATTCTGACACTTCTCACATAGATGTAAAAATCAATTTATTTTTTTTTACTTGATAATTACTTAGAACCCCCAAATATTTATTTTTAATATGTATGTAATTTAATATATATATATATATATATAAGTGAAAGCAAAGGCACTGGAGAAAAAAATGTTTGTTGCAATTTTTTATGTCACATATTTTACACAGCAGCTTTTCAAATGTAAAATTTTTGGAAAAAATGCACTTTACTGAATTTTAATGAACAGAAACGAAATATAATACTGGACCACGGTAGTGTGAACTTAGTCTTCCACATCCATCCAGGTGCTCGTATTGAAGCCTTTAGGAACCAAAAACGTGTGATTCTGTCCCAAAGAAAGCTATGTACTCTTTTGAGCTTAGACGATGCTCAAGTGTGGATCTATTTGCTAAAAAAAAAAAAAAATCTGTGTATCCTACAAAGTGCTAACTAAAAAAATAAAAAGCTGTCCCACCATCCGTATGAGTAATGTGCAGCTACTATATGTCATACCTGATGCATGCAATCATATGGAAATGCCCATAGACATGTTTGTGATTTTTATAGCCGTGTTTATTTTTGTTTGTGTAAACCGTAATAAAAGAGTTAGGCCTGATGGTGGCCATACATGCTTTGATCGATACATAGATATATATATATATTTGATGTGAATTTCAATCAAAATGATCAAATCTGCAAACAGTCGAATAACCATAACTATATAACCCTTTAAATCAGTTTAGACTCAATTTTGATCCCTTTTTTGATAAACCTCAATTGCTCTGCATCGATCAGCAGCATTGAGATACTTTGTTTCTCAGTACGATCATATTATGATCGATTTAGAGTAGGCGATTACATGATGGAAACAGATGTGATTTTATGATCATAGTTTAAAATCAAAAATGATATATCTGCTTTCCTGTGTCTGGCATATCAGCCAAATGGGCTGCTGAATATAGAACAATTTATTTCTATGAGAAAAGAAATGGAGCCATGTGTATGGTCAGCATGAAGCCAAGCCTAAAGCAGGCATAAGTTCAAAGTTTAGATCTAGTTTTACCAAACCATGAACATTTCAGAAGAGGGGAGATGGGTATTTTAGAATGTGCATGACTTTACAGTAATAATCAGATCTTGGAGCATTGCGGTTCTGTCACATGAGCTATGCACAGCTATTGGATCACATGGCCTCTAGCAGTTCTGTTTTATGAGCACTGTTATCACCAAACTCTTCATGCAAACTCTTCATGCATTTTTAGTAAAGATTTTAGTGATGATAATATCCAAATGTGTATCATAGCTTTTAGGTTCTGAGACCTGTAGTGGGGAGCTTTGGTATCCATTTATGAATGATAATACATGCAGCCAGTTTATACATATTCCTATCTTTCTTCCTTTTATTTAAAGTGGATCTAAATTTTGAGTTTAGGTCCACATTAAAGAGTCGGCACACAAGCCATTTTTAGATTTGCATAAATATGTCTGTATCTAACAAGAACCATAATTCATAGTGAGCGAGATCTGTATTATCATGGCAGTTTACCAGTACCGGAACTTGTGCCACATTACCGGAATAGGACCTCCAATGGTCTGCTGTATGTCTGTAAAGAGTCCATTGCAGTAAATCAGGCAGGGCATATGAGACAAGGGAGCGTTCCAATCACCAGACAGATGTCTGCTAGCCCATCGTTTTTTGGAAAACATTATTATACAGGATGTATATAGCACCAACAGTTTGCTCAGCGCTTTACAATATAAAGGGTGACAATACAGCGATGCGGTTCAATACAAGAGGGTTAGGAGGGCCCTGCTCCTTGGAGCTCACAATCTAAGAGGGAGGGGCTGGTGGTACAAAAGGTAATAACTCTGGGTTATGAACTGATAGATTTGGTTATAAGCTGAAGGCAGGATAGGGTTCCCTGAAGAGAGAGAGTTTTTCATAGATCGCCTAAAAGTGGGCAGAGTAGTCAATAGTCGGAAAGATTGGGGTAGAGAGTTCCAGAGGATGGAGGCTCTGGAGTAGTCCTGGAGACGAGCATGGGAAGAGGAGACAAGGGAGCTAGAGAGCAGGAGGTCATGGGAGAAGCGGAGAGTACGGTTTGGGTGATATTTGGAGACAAGATTGGTGATGTAATTTGGGGCAGAGTTATAAATGGCTTTATATGTTATTGTTAATGTTTTGAATTTTATTCGTTGGGCAATGGGAAGCCAGTGGAGGGATTGGCAGAGAGGGGTGGCAGATACAGAACGGTTGGTAAGGTGGATGAGTCTGGCAGCAGCATGCGTGATAGACTGAAGAGGGGATAGCCTGCTATGAGGTGGGCCAATGAGGAGGGAGTTACAATAGTCAAGACGAGCGATAACAAGGGAGTGAATAAGTTGCTTAGTGGTTTCTGTGGTTAAAAATGGGCATATCTTGGAGATGTTTCGGAGGTGAAGTCTACAAGAATTGGACAGTGATTGGATTTGGGGCTGAAAGGACAGATGGGAGTCCAGGATTACACCTAGTACCCTGGCATGAGGGGAGGGACTGATGGTTAACATATGCATAACATTACCGGATGCTGCAAAAGGCATCATTTATGACTTCCAAAACTTGCCATTCTACAGACAATGACATGTAGATAAAGGATTAGAATCTGTGACATTCCTCCAACTGGGAAGAGGTAATAGAATCTTTCTTAAGAGTGAAACTATGCTTTTCTCATGCAGAGATCGCAACAAGTTACTGCTTGTGCTTACCGTGTCGCTCCATTAACCCATATGACTGCAGTGATGAAGCCCATGTAAGCACCAAGTCAGTCTGTTCAGAGGAAGGTTTATGAAAGCTACCTTAGTGCAATATATGCCGTGCCATCAGGCTATGTGTTAATTAATGTTACATCACTCCAATATCTGCTGTGTGATTACAACATGCGACATTACTCAATATCCTCAGTCCATGGGACTTCTGACGTTCATATCTGAAATGACGACAGTAATTTGAGCTAATTCACAGCTAAGGAAGATGTAATAGTTCCCTTTCTTTTACTTTCTAAATCACTGGCCCAAAGTATGCAGATAAGGTCAGTTAAAGTAGAACTAAAGGCCAGTTCACACCAAAGCACACCGCTCCCTGTGCATTCCCATGTGATCTGGTTTTACAGCCCATTAATTTAATTGGACTGCAAAACGCACTGGAATGCAAGCACTACTTTTTCAGAACACACTATATCATACTGCATGGTATAGAGCAGTGGTGGGCAACCTTTTTTTTCAACTGAGCCAAATCTCGCCAAAACCACGATTGAAATTTATTTTGAGAGCCACATTTTTAAAACTGAAAATACATAGGATGGTACACTGTTTTTAGTTTCAATAAGTTTTTATAGTAATTCATCCCCCATATAGTAATTCATCCCCCATAGTAATTCCTCCCCCATATAGTAATTCATCCCCCCTATAGTAATTCATCCCCCCTATAGTAATTCATCCCCCATATTAATTCATCCCCCATAGTAATTCATCCCTCATATAGTAATTCATCCCCCATATAGTAATTCATCCCCCATATAGTAATTCATCCCCCATATAGTAATTCATCCCCCATAGTAATTCCTCCCCCATAGTAATTCCTCCCCCATATAGTAATTCACCCCCCATAGTAATACATCCCCCCTATAGTAATTCATCCCCCCATAGTAATTCATCCCCCATATTAATTCATCCCTCATATAGTAGTAGTAAGTAAGTAGCAAGTAGTAAGTCAAGTCCCTCCTGTGTCAATTCACTTACCTTTCTCCGCGCGTTCCTCTCGCCGTGCTCCCCGCGCCGTTCCGGTCTTCAGGGCGGACTGTGAGAGGAGCCTAGCTCCCCTCACGTTCGTCACGCTGCCCCGCCTACACACATCCTGACAGCCAATCACTAGCTATCAGGATGTGAGTGGCAGCGAGACTGGCCAATCATTGCTGGGCTAGCTGCAGAGTCCTCGGCCACCCGAAAGGAGGGAGGGGAGGGGAGCGGCCGCCCGAGAGGAGGGAGGGGAGGGGAGCGAGCGCCCGGCACACAGAAGAGCCGCATTAAAATGTGTAAAGAGCCGCATGTGGCTCGCGAGCCGCGGCTTGCCGACCACTGGTATAGAGGTATCATGCAGTTTGGTGCCTGTAAACATGGACACCAAATTTAAAGGATGAAAAATACTTAGAAATAATATGCACATGGAAGAATACATATTGTATATCCACCTGATGACCAATGCAGGCATCTGCCTGGTATTTTTTTTTTTTTAGAGCCGACAGTTTCTTGTAAAAGCAATCCATGCTTGCCTTTACAAGCAGCGGGCGGGGACGTTTCACCCCCCCCCCAGCCACCTTGCAGAGCTCTCTCGGGCTTTCCCATCCCACCGGGAGACCTGAGCGACCAGCTGATGCTTCCCCTGGAACATCTCCAACCATCTCTATGGTATAGAAAATGGGAAGCGATGAGCATTCATCATTTCCGGTTTCTCCAAATTTAAACGGCACCATTTCTAAATTCGGAAAGCATCCAATCATCCCGATCCTGGAGTGATCTGATGCTTTTAAAGGCAGAAGAGACACCTGAAGTCTAATAGATCCCAGATCTCTTCATAAAGAGTACCTGCCACTGCTTATGGCTATCACAGGGGATATTTATATTCCCTGTGATAACAATAAGGACCCTTTCACACGGGCATTCCGTATGTCCGTTTTTTTCATCTGTCCGTTTACGGATACAAAACGGACCCCAATGTATTTCTATGGACTAGCGGATGTAAACGGATGATCATCTGTTTACATCCGTGAATGTCCGCATCTGTGTTTTTGAATGGAAGAAAACCCTATTTTTCTTCCGTTTTAAAAAAAAAAAAATGAAAACGGAAGAAAAAAGGACATTAACTGATGAAAAACTGATGTGAACTAATCAGTTTTTTTTTCTTGGGGAAAAAACATGACTGAACTGATGAAAAAAAGGGAACGCCCATGTGAAAGGGGCCTAAAAGTGCTGAAAAAAAAAATTAAAGCAACAATGTAAAAATTTATTTTTAAAAATTTTAAAGCTCCCCCTTGTGCTAACGTGCAAAGGTGAAAGCACATGCGCAAACAGTGATAGTCCCACACATTGAGGTATTACCACGGACATCATATCATGTAATTCCAGCACCAGACCTTCTGTGTAACCTGTAAAAGCTTTTAAAGTGTTGCCCATGGATAATAAAGTTTACATCGTTTGTTGGTGTTGCATGGGTGTACGCAATTTTAAAGCTTCACATGTTTGGTATCTATTTACCTGGAGTACCATCACCTTTTAAATTTTAACAAAGAATTGTAAATATATTATAGGTAATATATTGTGTTTTTTGTGCATTCAAATTTCTTAAAGTAAAATGAAAAAAAAAAATTGTTTAAAGAAACCCCCCTCAAAAAAACCCCAATGCACTTGAAAAACAGCTGTATGAATACCGTGTGGCATAAAACATTGCAACACCCACCATTTTTTTTTTCTAGGGCCTTTGCTTTAAAAAAATATATCATGTTTGTATGTCATTTTCTTGCAAAAAAAAATTGTGTGTGTGTGCGTTTGTGTGTGTATATATATATATATATATATATATATATATATATATATATTTCTTAAAGTGGATATAAAAACATATAATTTGCCTTGAATTTAAACACAAAGGTCGGCAGTACAGCCAGGTACCAGTACCGGCATTTTCAAAAAGAGAAGTTCAGCAACTGCAGCCTGCCATGTTAGGTTTCTTTTAACAATACCTTGTTAGTTTGTTGAGCTAGGGGACCTATTCCGAGCAAATGTTAGCCTTGAAAACGGATTGTCCAGCTTGTGACTTCTTATTCAATGGTTTGCTGTTCGCTAAGAAGAGGATATAAAATATAAATCTAACAATTTGTTCTGTTTTACAGGCTAAGCTACTTAAATGTTTTTTTCCATCCTTTCATTTTTTTTTGACTGGATTGTTCTTAATTAATCTCTGTTCCCAAACTGCTGAGCAAGGATTTTTTTCTTGGCTCATATACGATGACCTCAGCAGGGTACTGACGGAGTACTAATGGAAACTCCCCAGTAACTCTTAAAGATTTCTCTCCTCCGCCCTGTGCTGCAAGCATATCCCAACAGGTTTTGGGAGTCAGAAACAGGATCAGATCTGTTCATTTGTTCCAGCCTGTTCACACCTCAATGTTCTTTACATTCCAGCTTGGTGGAACAATTTGAGCACATGCAGAATGTTCAAAACCATAAAAAGTAACATTGTTGATGAAAAAATATGTAGCACAAAAAGGAAAAAAAGAAATGGCGAGAATGGAAACATAGACAAAACATATTTAAAAAAAAAGAAATATTGCACTATTGCAGAAGAAGAATAAATATAAAGAGAAATATAGAAGGAAAAAAATAATAAAAAAGAAAAGAAATAGATATGACAATAGAAATATAGAAAACAAACTAGCAATATATCACCAGAAGAAAAAAAATTATGAAAAGAAATGGAGAAATATAGAAACAGAAATCTGAAAAAATAAATACAAAAATAGAAATATAGCACAAGAAGAAAAAAGTAACTGCTTGTGAAAAAGAAATATAGCATTATAAGTAAAAAAGACAATAAAATCCTTTCTGTGACACCATTCTGTATATTGTGGACAAACCTCATTTATCCGGAAAGTGTATTACTCCTTAGGGCTTAGGGTGCATTCACACTTGCAAATGTGCCTGCAGTCCGATTAAATGAAAGAACCCCAGTAGGGGTTCCCATGATTAGCTGCTAGAGGCAGCCCTATTGAAAGCAATGGGAGATTGCTGGCTTCTGCAGCTAACCGCGCTCACTCGCATGTAATCACTCAGACTGCCTGTGTCCAGGGCCAATCGCATGAGTGTGGGTGCCATTAGCTACAACAGCCTCCCATTGTTTTTAATAAGGCTGCCCCTTGCAGCTAATCACAGGAACCCCGCTGAGGTTCCCGCATGTAATCAGTCTGTGGGTGTATTCTCCAGTATGGATGCTACCCTTAAGCCCCATACACACCTGAGCACTTTGTAGCTCGAAGCTCCAAAACACGCAGCATTCAAAATCCCATTGAATTGAATCCCAAAATTTTCAGTTGTGCCTGTTCATACCAGCGTCGCTTGAACTTGTAGCTCAAAAAAGTACATGAGCTTCTTTTAAGCTTCCAGCATTTTTCTCCCTAATAGACTGCAATAGGAGCACCTGAAAAATGCACAAAAGGCACATATTCCACATTTTTTTCCCCTAGTAACTAGCTTTCCATTGGCTAGAAATGGGGAAAAAAATTCTCAACCTGACACCACAGAAAACAGTTAAAAACACCTGGACAAATGCTCAAGAAAATCCTGAAAAACAGCCGAATGATGCTCAGCCTGAGGCCTCATTCACATTTGAAGTGGGCATTTGTGTCGTTTGTGTTTTTGAGTATGTACCAATCTTTAGCCAGTGGAAAGCTATTTACTAGACAAGGAAACGTGCATAAAATGTACATATTTGAGGCCTTTTCAGTGAAGTCTGTTGTAGCCAATATGCACGAATATGCCCCCCCAAGAAAGCTCATGAGTAATGAGCTTCAAGAAACAAGAGGTGTGAACGGGTGCTATTGAATACATTGGAAATCCTAGTGCCAAGTGTTGACGTCCATACCGGATTTGAACCAGGGAGGCCCCAGGGCACTTCAAGTTCAGGGGTCCCCCTCAACATAGAAATTAAATTATATATATATATTTTTTTTTAATTTAAATATTTATTAATTTTCCATTTTAATTACATTTCATCATCACAATATAAATATATATATATATATATATATATATATATATATATATATATAAAAATATATTCTATAGTATTATATTAACCAACATTTCTACTTTATATACTCTATGCTACCTTTCCCCCCCACCACCACCCCCCACCCCGTATCCCCTCTGCCTATTCTACCTTTTCTCTGCGTCTTCTTATATCAGCAAGTGGAATTTTTCTGTTGTTATCTTTATTCTTTCCTATACCTCATATATAATCTAGCTTTTTCCCAGTTCTCCCATTTCCCATAGTAAGCCTCCATCTTATCTTCTTGGGTATGGCACAACCTTTCCATCTTTTTAATCTGCTCTACTCTTTCAATCCAGTCCTCTTCCTTTGGTGCCTCTATTCGCCGCCAGAACTTGGGTATCAGGGCTTTTGCAGCATTTATATAGTACCATATCCCTGATTTTTTATATTTATTTACCGTTATATCCGTGATGTGCAAGATATATACTTCTGGATCTAGCTTTATGTCTATTTCTGTCAATTTTCTTATTAAGTGGATTATTGTTTTCCAGAATATCTGGATTTTTGGGCATCCCCACCATATATGGTATATTGTGCCTATTTCTCCACATCCCCTCCAACACAACGGTGTACTCTCTCCACACATCTTATTTTCTACTGTTGGTGAAATGTGCCATCTTGTCAAACACTTATAGTTCATCTCTACTTCTCTCATAGAGACATTTTCGTGAGTTAATCTATACATTCTCCTCTGCTTTTCCTCATCTATCACCACTCCCATATCCATTTCCCATTTTGTTATATATGTTGGCTTCGTGTTTGTGTCTAGTTCAGTGAGTATTTTATAAATTCTAGCAATCCCGTGTTTCCCATCACCTTGTGTTCCCAATATCTTTTCGAACAAGTTCCAATTGTCTCTTGTCCTTAAAGGTCTTGGCAGACTTCTAGCAAAACACCTCAATTGGAAATACCGCCATTCGTCTAATTTAGTGAAAATCTCTCCCTCTTTTTTTTTCAATTCACCAAATGCTCCTATTTCATCTCCCACCAAGATATCTCCCAATTGCACCTTATCTTTTTTAAACCACTTCCCTCCTATTTCTTCTCTGCCTGGGGGAAAAAACTCTGTATTTTTTAGTGGAATCAGTGTGGAATTAAAAGTCCATTTCATACTTCTGTGTAAGTTATCCCAAATCTTTAAAACATTCAAAGTGTATGTATTTACATTGTCATTTAAACCCCTATACTGTGTTGGCACCCATATCATTCTTCCCAAATCTATTCCGCTAAGTTCATTCTCTATTCTCACCCAGCTTTTTTATTATTAAATATCCAATCTATGGTTCTTGACAATATTACCGCTTTGTAATATCTTTTAAAGTCTGGGAGCCCTAAACCCCCTCTTTCTTTCCTCCTACTTAGCAGTTCGTATGGCAGTCTTGGTTTTTTATTCCTCCATATGTATCTTGTTATCAGTTTCTTAATTATTTTAAAGAAAATCTCTGGGAGTTTAATTGGGATCATTTGATATCTATATATGATTTTTGGTACTATTGCCATTTTTACCAGATTAATGCGGCCCATCCATGTCGGGGTTCCTCCCTCCAATCTTTTTAATTTGTCTCTAATCTCATTAATCAATGAAATATAGTTTAGTTTATATAGATGTTTGTGAGGCTGTAAGTTTTACTCCTAGATATTTTATATCCCTGTCTTTCCATTTAAAGGGAAATTCTTTTTGTATCCTTTCTTTTTCGTTTTTTAAGATGTTTATATTTAGAATCTCCGTTTTTGTTAGATTTATCTTTAAATTTGATAGTTCTCCATACTCCTTTAGTGACTTCATTAAGTTTGGAAGTGTTATCCTGGGGTTTCCTACATAGAACAACAAGTCGTCTGCGAAAGCAGCAACTTTATGTTCTGTATCTCCTATCAGGATTCCCTTTACGTCTCTATTCAGCCTTATTGTTGACAATAGTGGTTCTAGTGATATAACATACAGCAATGGGGACAATGGGCATCCCTGTCTTGTTCCGTTTTACATCTCAATGGGTTCTGACCTCTCCCCGTTTACCCCAATAACCACCGAGGGGTATCTGTACAGCTTTCCTATCCACTCTCTCATCCTAGGCCCGATTCCCAAGGCTTCCAGAGTATCCATCATGAATCTCCAGTTTACCCTATCAAACGCTTTTTCAGCATCTATAGACAGTAGTACCACCGGTTCTTTTCCCTTTTTACTCTTTTGGATTAGCATCAATGATCGTACCCCATTGTCTTTTCCCTCCCTCCCTGGAACGAAGCCCACCTGATCCTCATGTATCCATCCAGGCATTAGCTCTTTCAATCTATTTGCTAGGACCTTTGCGTACAACTTAGTGTCTGTGTTCAATAGTGAAATAGGTCTATAGCTCGAACACTGAGAGGGATCCTTTCCCTCTTTTTGAATGAGCACGAGTTGGGCTTGTAATGATTCTCTTCTTACTTCCATCTCTCCACCTAGTGCATTCATGTAGTTTTTAAGTTTTGGTACTAAGATTTCACTAAATTTTTTATAGTATCTCACTGTATAACCATCTGGTCCTGGGCTTTTCCCCGACACTGTCCCCTTCAATGCTAGTTTTATTTCTTCCTGTGAGATATCTGCATCTAGGGAGTTTAGTTGATCCTCACTTAATTTTAGTAACCCAGCCATTTCCAAATATTTCTTTCTTTTCTGGCTCTTCTCATTGTCTATAGTTTCTGAACCTTCCAAGGGGCTTATATTGTACAGTTTCCTGTAATATTCTATGAAGGCTTTGGTGATATCTTTATTTGAGTGTTTCATGTTTCCTTTAGCATCTTTTATTTTTTCTATATAATTTCTATTTTTCTTTTTCCTCAGGGCTCTCATCAGATACTTTCCAGGTCTTTCTCCCCATCTATATCTCTCACTTAAAACTCTATTATATACTTTTCTCCTCTCCTCTTCTATCATTTCTTTCAGTTCTTCTTTCTGTTTTTTTAACTTCAGCTCTATTTCTTTTGTTATTCTATTCTTATGTATTCGTTCTAATTTACCTATTTCTTCTAAGAGCTCATTCATTTTCTCCCTTCTTTCTTTTTTCTTTCTTGCCCCAATCGCCATTAATATTCCTCTTATATAAGCTTTGTGAGACTCCCACACTGTGGCCGTTGACACCTCCCCTGTCTCATTCTCCTTAAAAAAGCGTTCAATCTCCTCCCCTATTTTCTGAGCTATTTCCTTTTCCACTAAAAGTGTCTCATTCAATTTCCATCTCAGCCCTCCGATTTTCCTTCTCCCCCATTCCATTTTCATAATAACTGGAGCGTGATTTGATAGAGATATTGTCTCTATTTCTACCTGGGTCAGGTGGTCAATTAATTGATGTTCTATTAATATATAATCTAGTCTTGAATATCTCTTATGCAAATTTGAGAAAAAAGTATAATCTCTATCTTGTGTGTGTGTAATTCTCCAGGCATCTACCAATTGACTTATGTGTAATTCTTTTTTCAATAATTTCAGGACCTTACTTCCTTCTGTTTTTATATGGGAGGTGGCGTCCCTTTGTGGGTCCATACAAAAGTTAAAGTCCCCTGCCAGTATCAAACGTCCTTTTTTAAAGTCCATCAGCTTCCTCAACACCTTTTTCAGATACTCCTCCGGTTTTTTATTAGGACAGTAGATATTGGCCAGTGTACACTCGATCTCCTGTAACTTGCCCCTTAAAAACAAAAATCTCCCCTCTGGATCTGTTTTTCTATCTTCCAACTCGAACCTAATGTTCTTTGCCAGACCTATTGCTACCCCTTTTGCTCTTTTAACCGGGGAATCTGCATAATACCATGTTGGGTGGTTTCTAGACCTCAGCCTAACATTTGAACTTATCTCAAGATGTGTCTCCTGTAGAAATATCACTGAGGCATCTCTATGGTGTAATTCTTTAAATAATCTATATCTTTTCCCGGGGCAGTTCAACCCATTTATATTATATGTTATAAACTGAATCTCTTCCATCTTCCTTAAATTTCCTCTTTTCTCCTCCATCTATATTTTTCATTTCTCTCTCCTTCTCCCTTCTCACTTGCTTTTATATCGTCTTTTATTTTGCAGGAAAAACAACCTCCCTCTCCCATTTCCCACCCTTCCAACCTTCCAACCTCCTCCCTCCCCCCTCCCCTCCCCCCTCTTTTTAGGCCCAACATTTGCCTACTAATCATTTATGGATTAAAAAGTCCACCTTTGATTTGGTCCTTGGGCTAAGACTCCGTCCATGGACGACTTTCCCCTTCTCTAACCTCCCCATAACCTCCCAGGCCCCACCTGGATTTATCACAGGCAGAAAAAAAAAATCAGAAACGAGGGCGATAGAGTGGGGATAGAAGGAGAGAAGAAGAGAAAAAAAAAAAAAAACTATTTCTCTTCCTCCATCCCTCTCCCCCCCCTCCCCTCCACCTCCTCCCCCCCACATATTGCCAGTCCTCTTTTCTCTTCGCTCTATTTTCCCATTGTTCTTCTTCCCAGCCAGGGATTTCCATTCTTTGAATTTTTAAACTGTCACAAAAATTTTTCATATCTTCTGGAAACCTAAGGTATGCTGTAGTCCCATTTTTCCATCCTATTAAACATTCGGGAGTCCCCCATCTATATTGCACCTTTTGTTCTTTCAACCTTTCCAATAGGGGTCTCAAAGTTCTCCTTCTCCACAAAGTCTCTGGAGCCAGATCCGCATATATCTGTATGTCTCCTCCTTCATACTTAATTACTGATTTTCCCTTAGTCTTCTTCCAGATTTTTTCTTTGTCCCGAAGTTCATAGAATTTAACAATTATATCTCTCGGATTTCTCAGAATTTTTCCTTTTCTAAAGGTTCCTTCTATTTTAGACCTTTCCATTTCAGAGCTGTCTGTTATATTGTTAAATATTTTACAAACCACCTCTTGCAGACTTTCTCCCTTTAAGTTTTCTGAGACCCCACGTATCAAGATGTTTCTCTTCCTGTCTTTATTTTCTTGTATCTCGGCCTTATATAACAGTTTTTCTTGGGCTTTCCCTATATTAGTTCTTTTTCAAGTTCAGAGATAGCCTGGGTCTGACCTTTAACTTTCTCCTCCGTTTCCTCAACTCTCTCCAAGAGGTGTCCCAGATCACTGCGAATGTTTACCATTTCTTGTTTTATTGTTTTCTCCAGTTCTTTAAACATTTCTGCCATTTCCTTTTTATTAGGTATTTGTAGATCTTTTTCCATCTCTATATTGCCTGATATTTGCTGATTACTAGTATCAGGGCCTATTGATACTCTAGGGCTTCTTTCCATACTAAGGTCTGCTTCTCCTTTTTCAGATCTGCTCTGGGGTCTTTCTGGGGTTACATTCCCTTGGGATGTGTATTTTTTAATTGTGCCAGTCTGGGACCCTTTAAGCCCACTTCCTTTTACATTTTTGTTTTTCATTTTTCTCTGTGGCACTTATCCTTCTTATAATCCTTTATAAGTTCGTAGGTGGGGTGGGAAAATATTTCTTTAAACTTTCAAGTCTCTGCCCTGTCCTCCTGCTGGTTTTTCTCTTTCTCTTTTCTTCCTCTTCTTCCTTCCCCCCGAGCCTCTCTTCTTCTCTCTGCGAGCCTCTTCCACCTTTTATACAGTCTCCAGGGGTCCCCCCTTTCACATACACTCTATTTCTTGGAGGTCAGCACAATAGGTCTTCAAATGCAAATCACATTTCATTCATAGTCACTCACCCTCCTCCTATGTCTTCTCCTAATGAGTGCCTTTTCACTCGATTCCTCTGAGGGTCTGTTCATGGGGGGGAACTCCCCAGGGTCTCTTCAGACTCCTTGTCCAGGTCTCGATGGTTCTCCTTCCACTTTCTATTAGGCTCCAGGGTTACTAGGGGGATAGGGGGAAAGTGTGTCAGCCACCGGCAAACAGGTCGGCGCTGCTCTTTCCCTGCAAAACGCCGGCCGGCTTCTCGATCTCCCAGAGGTGCCTTGCGGCCGGTCACGTGATCGCGCCGGCCCCTCTCGTCTCCCAGCGCCAGGGACTCTCTCTTCACCAGTCTCCAGCCGCTCCTCTCTCTTCCCTCACCCGCATCAGCCTCTCCTCCTCCGGGAGCCGTCAGACCGGGTAAGTCCCCCACCGCAGGACTCTAACATGCCCCAGGGGATAAGCTTGGAGGCCTGGGGAGGTCAGACAGCGGAGCTCCGTCCACGAGCTCCTACATTGAGCTCTCCCCTGCTGCCATGTTCAAGCTCCGCCCTCCTGATCCTCCTAATCCTCTTGTATTGAACTATCAAATTATATATTTTTTAGAAAAAATGTTTATCATTTTGTTTTTGTTCACTTTTTTATTTGCCAATAAGTTAGGACCTGAAGAAGACTTGTCTGATTTTTTTTTTTTTTTCCCTCAGTTTTATTAACTGTAAAAATACTCATTACATGAAACTGGCAAGTCATGCATCACACTACAATATTTCTCTGTAAAATTTTCCTGAGCATTTTGGCAAGTCCCCCCTGTTTTTGCTGAATGGACAACGTTGACAGGCGCACAGGAGGTGGTGTGCAAGAATCCACAGGCTGAAAGGAAACGGAAAGTCACTTATGGAAAGTCTGGTTGAAGGATTCAGGACATGGGAAAGTGCATATTATGATGTAGTCAGAACGGCATTGATTTGTAAGAAAATTTTCGTCCGAAAAAGGCAAATGTAGCGACATACTAGCCTAGTAGAAGAGGAAGTTGCAGGGTCATTAAATGCTTCTGATCATGTGCTTTTTTTTTTTTCTATTCGATTATCTCCTTACGATAACTGTACACATTAAACAAAAATTGAACGTTGTGTTCACGTACGATAAAAACTTTCTAGCTTGCACCCTCAGTTTCTGTCATCCGAAAAGTCGAAACTGGCTGTCGAAAGCATTATACTATCGATTTTTTTTAAAATGAAAACTAATTTTAAAATGTTTACCCCTTTTTTTTTTTTTTTTTTTTTGTTTATTGTTTTTATTATAAAGTCTGAGGCCCTGTCTGACAGGAGAGGCTAGGGGTAATTCTCCCTTATGAATCCGACACTGGTTGAAGTGCTTCTGGTGAAGCTTCAAATCGCTTTTCCAACTGCTCAGGTGTGAATGAAGCCTTACCAACTGCTGTCTGTTGTGTTGTAAAGTGATTTGAAATCTGACTTTAGAATCTAAAAAATGATAGTGTTGGAGTTGACAGTGTAGTCATTGTATCACTTTGAACCCTGTCACCATAAGTAACCCTTCTAGTAATCATGTAATATGTGCACACAGATCTTGGCTGATTTGTTCTTCAGAACATTTTTTAAGGCCTTATTCACATCGGCAAGGTCAAATCTGTGTTTATTTGCATTTAGAGGACATTTCTAAACACATTGTTATTTTTTAATCGCGAAATTCACACTGTGCACTGCATTGTACCTACATTCAGAGAAAATAGATTTTGGTGAGTCCAGGATACGATTAGAAAATCGAAATGCAGCTAGATGCATGTAAATGTGTATACCTGCATTCCAGGTATACATTTTTGAATGCATAGGGCCCTAAACACTAGTACCACTTGGTTCAGGATCCAGACACAGCATATTTCAGCCTGCTATAGACTTTGACAGGTTTCAGGTGGTGGGGCTGGACACTGCACATGTGTCTCTTGGACATGTGAAAATGCCATGATTTGGCACTCAGGGACTAGATGCCTAATGTACATGTAACCTAATAGTTGTTTACACTTCCCAGATAAAGCTAAATGCAGTAATGCGGTGTGATTGAAGCCTTAAAGTGATCAAAGTTTTCTTGAGATCTGACACTTCTGGGAGTGTCGAATCCCTCTATTCTGGCCTTAGTGGCTGCCTCCTGTGTCCCTGCTGTGTGTGTGCGCTCCGCACAACCACAGGACTGAACTTGTAAGCATAGGCTGAGTAAAACATTACTTCTAATTTATCCTGAGGTGTCTTTGTCAGTATAAACAGACATGATCCAGTCCTTATTGTTGTCAGCAGTGAGATCTGCTGTCTGGGGTATGTGCTGAAAGTTATGCAGGTTTAAGCATAGGCATACCACTGGTCCAACCTGCAGCTGCATGCCCTATTTCCACTGTCAGCAGCAAGAGCCGATTTCTGCTGTTTGCTCTGGGAACATGCAAATGTTAGTACAGACAGAATTCTGCTGCTGTCAGCTGTTTCTGTCACTGTCATTGGTAAGAGACTCTTTATATTCTGGGGTTCAGTGACACACACAGCAGCTCTTGCTGCTGACCGTGAAAAGAGAGAACTGCCAGCAGTAGTAAGGGACATCATTGCGTCCGTTTTTTTTTTTGTTTTGTTTTTTTTTGTAGCAATACACCTCCTGATGAATGTGATGCCATATAAGCAAGGGAATATAACAAAGCTACACTGGATTTCCAGCTCAATGGTTTTTGGAGCCACTACTGTCATATCCAAGATGGCGGTGCCCAGCATCAGTCTGAAATCTACTTGTTGTGTACCAGAAAGGAGGACTTTGCAGGCACATTGTAAAAGTGTTTAAAATTGATTTACATACTATGCTAGATGCAATTTTATTTTCATGAAAGAGTTGGGTTAGCTTGTATAGAGAACCCTGAACACTCTCTTTTTTTTTATTAAAACAGTTAAAGTTGACAATTGGTTTACAATTAAGTAAAGTCACGTGTTTGCTCCAAGAAGCTGCTGTGCATGGATTCCATAGACTAATAAAACCAGAGTGGTATTTCATATCTATTCGTAGCTTTTGGACTAATTCTGATAGGAACCTATGTGGATCTTGTTGGAGAGTACACCTGCTTCCTTGCATGATGGCCTTCTTGGATCTCAATGTTAAACTGAGCAATCAGATGCATACAACAGAGATAACTGAGCAACCCTTTTAGAACATTTACACTCCTGTAATTTTGGATTCCAAAGGTCCACTGCAAGTCTGCATTCCTCTGCATGTGTTTTGGCAGCTCTTCTCGTCATGAACTAAGGCCATCATACATAAGTTAAAGTGTAACTTCTTCTTTAGTTTGGAAAGTATAGGGAAGGTTTAGAACCTATGGCAGGTTCTTATTTCTGTGCGCGCCCTCTCTGAGGATTTTCACCTTTTTTATTTCCCTGACAGTCCTAATATCTGAGACTGAAAGTGATGGAAATAAAGGCTTGTAAATTGTTAGCAACTATGTAAGCTTGGACAGCTGTTCCAGTTGTGCTTAGTTTCCATAACATCTGCATGAATAGCTTGCCATTAGAGATGATTTGATAGTTCAGAGGATGTCCAAGCTCAAGTGTTTTTTGTCTTTTTTTTTTTTTTTCTTTAATCCACCCAGTTACGGGTTGGATCATTCCTCGCTGCACAGCATAGCATGTTCTCCCTTTATGCACACGTGCCAGATCAAGTCAATGTCATTGGCTAAATATGAGCCTTTGTCCATATAAGGGCACGTACAGTGGCAGAATTCCACCTCTTTCTTTGCATATGCTATGGGACGAGGAATGACCTGACCCGCAGTTGATTGGATTAAAAAAAAAGCATGACTTAATAGTTCACTTACTGATGACATCTAGAGATGTCCAAGCACATCTCTACTTCTCACAATGAGCTGGGCCTGGTCTCAAGAGTGAGTGAGGATTGACTCCTGCCTTAACCTGCTATCCATGGTGTTGGGCCTGGCTTATTCATGACCTTGTCTCTGAGCTTCCATCACAATAACTAAATAACTTTGCAGGCAGCTGCAAAATTAAAGTTGGTGCAACTGAAAGTGGTGGTCTTAGAAAAATTTGGGTCATTCTGTGCAAGATGGGGCAGTACTGGGATATGCTGTGTGAACCAGAACAATTTTGGAGGATGCAGCTCTACAAGAGGGGCTAACTTCATGTCCAAGCTATAGGGAAGGTCTTGATGCACAGACATGTATGGAGGACCGCTTATTATGCCTGGGTGGGGAAGTGTTATTTAGTCATTTTATAGTGTACTGTCCCATTAATGCTAACATTTTAAAGTCACACCCACTTTGGCTAACACTTTATTTTTGGAAAGGTTGACAACCCTAAGGCAAAGGCATTGCAAAGTCTTGGTAAAGTACCTTTTTGGATTTGAGTGACCTATTAAAAAAAACGAAGTGTTAGAAAAACATGCAAATTATAACCCATTTCTAGTTGGGTTAGGCAAATAAAAAAAAATATATTTTTACGCTTCCTTTTATAGGTCACCAAAATCTAAAAGGTACTTTATCAAGACTTTGTAATGGCTTACAATGGCTTAGGGTTGTTACTTGTAATTCATTAAAAAGGGGATTCTGGTACAGTATTAGGGGATATTTCCCACAACAATAGAGGTACAGTTTCGATATAAACAAAGTAACCTTTTTACATATACAGAACTGATGAAATGCAAAAGGCTCATGGGTGTCAATCTTAATGAGTGTTCCTTCTAAAGATACAGATGGTTTTTTTGTCCTCTTTACTAAAACAGGAAAAGTTAAAAGGGTTGTAGTAATGAAGGGACATGTTCATAAGTCACTCTCAACATTTTTCCAAATTTCTAGTACTATGAAAATCACAAATACTTGTTTAATTTGATCATCAAAGCTTGACTAACATTAAATAGAAAGCCGTAAATGCACTTTTGTGTTTAAGCGGCTTCTGGCTTATGTTTATTTATGACAATAGTAAAAAAATGAGATTGTAAGTTCTGCTGGGAAAAGATGTCAGTATTTCATCATCGTAGTAGATTTCCGCTCTTGTCCAGAAGATATTAGATTGGTTAACCTAATACTCAACCAGATTAGATCAGTAGATTTAATATGGTCATATCCAGGCAATTACTTAAAGGTTGAGCAATCTGTTAAAACCTAGGTATTCTTTAACCAAGAGTATAATGAAAAAATGCTTAAGGGGTCATTACCACCTGATTAAAAAAAAAATGAATAAATACAGGCCTCTCCTGCTGATGGTGCTGCTGGTCTTTACTTTCTTACAGATCTAGGCTGGCTTGCTAATTTATTTATTTATTACAGGTACTTATATAGCGCCGTCAATTTATGCAGCGCTTTACATATATATTGTACATTCACATCAGTCCCTAACCCTCAAGGGGTGTACAATCTAAGATCCCTAACTCACATTCATACATACAAGTACTAGGGCCAATTTAGACAGGATCCAATTCACCTACCAGCATGTCTTTGGAGTGTGGGAGGTAACTGGAGTACCCAGAGAAAACCCACGCAGGCACAGGGAGAACATGCAAACTCCAGGCAGGTGGTGCCGTGGTTGGGATTCGAACCAACAACCCTAGTACTGCTAGGCCAGTGGTTCTCAACCTTCCTAATGCCACGCCCCTTTAATACAGTTCCTCATGTTATGGTGATCCCCAACCATAAAATTCTTTACCCAGTAATTATAATTCACGTGTCGTTTTACCTTCAAATACGGCTGCTTTCAACACAGTAGCTGCTTTCAACACAGCAGCTGCTTTCTACACAGTAGCTGCTCTGTACACATCGGAAATATGTGTTTTCCGATGTTCTTAGGCGACCCCTGTGAAAGGGTCGTTTGACCCCCAAAGGGGTCGCGACCCACAGGTTGAGAACCACTGTGCTAGGCGGAAGTGCTAACCATTTAGCCACTGTGCTGCCAACATCCTACACCTTACCTGCCCCTATATCACCAATGGACAAAGCAGTGATGCAAGACTAGTAGAAAAGAACCAAAGAATTGCTTTACACAGAAATATTGGAAATTCCTTCTTCCTCCTCCCCTTTTTTTTTTTTTTTTTTTCCCCAGACCGTCACTACCCCCTCCCTTCTTCCTTATGTCTGTTTTTGTAAACTAAATTAAAGAGCAAGAGAAAGTATATTGGTAATCTGATGTTACTTATACTCTTTATTCACTTTCCTGGGTACCTACAGTGGAAACTATCATCCTAAAATCTCCCATTCTCATAACAACTGCTGAGGTTTCTGGTTCTGGTCACTGCTAAAATGAATCTTCTAGTCTACTATCCCTGAGCTTTTGTTTGTCACTGTATAGCTTGAGCAATCTAGGCCACACTGTTATGTAAAATCCTTGGATTGCTGGTAACTTAGTGTTCTAAACACCGGATAATACAGAGCCTGGGATTCAGCAGGCTGAAGATTTCTAATGCTACTCATTAAAGGCTTTCCACTGCCTAATTATGCATACCCTTCATTCAGAAATTATTTATGCCTCTGCTAGTACATCCAGTACAGTCCTCATGGAAGGCTGTAAATCAGAGGTTTTACAGCAAATAATAAATTACAAGAAGCTGAATTTCTACCAAGAAGGACCATAAAGCCATTTCATATGGCTGCAAGGGTCATAGACAATGTGTATTGAAGTGAATATGTATTCTATCTACACTAGGCACATTACAGGTATGCTTGGATGCAAATTGCAGGAAGAGCTAAACATTTACTATTTACTTCTAAGCTGGTCATATGCATCTTAAATGTCATCCAGTTCCTGCTCTGTAGGCCAAAACTGACTCCACAAGTCAAATGAAAAGCTGAGTAAAAATTTGACAGCTAAACCATGACTGCATCAGATCAGTCACTGTTCAGGTATTCAGGCATCCATGGATGCTGTGACTGCTTACTGTAGCCGGCATGGGTGATTCCTCCATCAATATTGTTCAGCATAGATGGGATGAATCAATTGACCTCTCTTGTTTTGCACATGGTGCTGAATGGGAGATATCTAAATACGTATGGCTAGCTTTACTGATAATGGTTACCAGGCAAACATTTCACTCTGATAACTCTGTGTCTCCTTGGTGGTGGTGGTATTAGGGGGAAGATATTTATTTTTATGTCTTTTTCTTACACTCATTCAATAGACAAGAAGTGAGGAGGACTCGCCCATTTGGAGACACTGATAAAATAAATCATGAAGGCATCACATTCAAAGTATGCTGTGAATAACAATGACCACAATTGCTTGTTCTCTCAAACCATCAAATGACTGGTGTCATAACAGATCACATGTGCAGCACGATGGCCACTGCAGATCAGACCAAGATCAAGATGGCAGCTTCCTTCTCTGAAAAGGATAGGAGGATTTAGTTCTTCTTTAAGAGAGGTTCTAACCTTTTCACAATCTATGCATTTGTACAACCTAAAGTTAGACTACAGTAAGACATTGTAATTCTTCACTTGGCAGCATTCCCCTCTGCTGCCCTGATCTACTGCTCCTTTTATTTTAGGGGCTGTAATGATGGGTTGTGACAAAGTGGTTGAATGGGTAAGGATGGCCATACATTATACAATTATCTTCCAATTTTCTGCCCAATTTCCTTTAGATTTACCTTTAACTGTGTAGTGCAAGGGCCTGCCTAATTGGATACAACTGAAAGTGTTGTTTAGGTTTGTCCTCCTATTATATGGTTTTTGGTAAATCTAAACCAAAAATCTCCAGATAATTGTATAATGTATGACAAGCCTTAGTTAAGCTTTAGATTGTAAGCTCATTGAATCCAAAAACCAGAACCCATTTATTGTAGGCCTTTCTTTCTTTTTGAGAAACTATGCATGTCAACCTCACCTTAAAGACACTTCATTTCTATGATTTTTCTATCCTTTCAACTTTTTCAACTCCCTATTTCTTTTTTTTTTTTTTCCTCTACCAAATCACCAACAAATGGGATGCAACCCTAGAAACCTCCTTAGCAGTACCCAGTGTTTTGGTGAAGGTTCTCCTCTTATCCTTTAGTCTTTTCCTCGCTTCATTATTTGCTCCATCTCTCAATGGTTATGAGACACTCATAGCATAAATCATTTGCATGCACATGATTAACGCAGCCCACATGTGTGTGCCATTGCACATGATTAACGCAGCTCACATGTGTATCCCAGTGTTCTGGAAACAGTCCTGTATCCTAACATTGAAAGACTGGTTTATGCATCTTACCAGGGTAGCAGAACTGGAGGAATTGATCTAAATGTTGCAAGATCACTTGACCACATTCATAAAAACCTGGGCTTGTTAGACCCATTATCAAACTATAAGCAACTACTTGGCTATTATGACCATTAGTTGGGAACAGGGCACATTACATGAGGGCAAGTAACATTATGTGGAAGCAAGGCAAATTACATGGGACAAAGCACAAGGCACACAGCATGGGACAGGGCACATTAAATGGGACAGGGGACAGGGCACATTACATGAGACAGGACCCATTACATGGGACAGGGCACATTACATAGGACAAGGCAAATTGTATGGTGCAGAATGTTATGCACAATGTGGGGGACACAGCTGGGCACTACTGTACCAGTATCCTTCTTCTACCTGGCTTCAGAGGTGGCTTTCAGTAGTCCTCCAGTGGTGTGCTGTTCCCCGCCGGTCCCTCCTCCCCTCCTCCTATCCTGTCCATCCCAGATGATGTCATATATAAGCACTCGGGATGGACAGGAGGGTCCAGCGGGGAACAGCACGCTACAGCCAATAGTATTCCAACTGCTTCCCTGCCGGTGTGTCAATGCAATCTACTTGTCAACTGACAGGTAGATCGCCATGGAACCCTGGTTAAGAAACACGTAGGCAAGTTAGGTGGCTTCATAGCCTTAGGCAAAATTTTGCCTAATTAACGAGCCGTTTCTGTTTGGGCATATTAACCCCGAGGGGACTTGGTGTCACCTTCTAATCTTCTCCCACTTTTCTTTGTTAAGCTAGTATACCTTTTAGGGTTTACCACCTCTTGGCAGTAAGGGGAACACAATTTTAGCTGTATCAAGGCCATGGCTATTGACCGGTATCTCAGAAATTACTGGCGTGTTGTTTTGTCATTCATAACTTTGACATGCTTCATCTACTCTTCAGTGGCATTTTCATGCTTAACATATAACGCTGACAGATTGTATTGTCTGTCTGCACAGGGTACTTTTTGATTGCCATCAGTTTAGCTATGACTGTTCTGTTCATAATTATATGATGTGCACCTGTGTTTTTTTTTGTTATATAATACTGCTGCAATCTGCATTATGAACCAGGTCACCAGAATGTACACAATATTGTCAAACTGCCACTTTTATATGTGACCTTTGTTGTATTTCTCTTAGTTAAAAATTTTCAATAAAATTCTTATGGCATAAAAAAAACCCTTCCTGCCAGCATTTTTTTTTCTTTTTTAGGACACAAGTCAACTTTAAACTCGACTAATATAAATTGCCCCAGCATTTTACTAAATCATTTTGCATGTTGCATAATGTGCCCTAGAGGTTTGTACTTGCATATGACACTTGATTTCTTTTGGTAATGCTTACCCTTAGTATATAATATACCATAGTATATTATATAACAAATGGGCAAACTTTTCAGTGCAAACCTGTCATGTAATATGACCAAAAAAGGTTTTCTATGGTCTGTAAATGTCACAGAAATATATTTTTTAATTTGCCTAGTGTTTCATTGGCAGGATGGCGTGAGAGTATATTTCATAAACAGTGATGATATCATATTTTTTCACAGAAACTGCTAGCTTTAACTTCCCCATTTTGACTGCTTTGCATCATGTTCACTTCAAGAGTATCTATAGCCAAAACTAAAGTGGCATGGAAAATTCCATACTGGTAATGACTAAGAAAAATAAAAAAATGCTCTGAGCATAATCTTTACATCTTTACCTCTTTACAAAGAGCAGTAAACACCATAGTAGAAGCTACTCAAACTAACAGTGTATCTATATCTTTTTTTTTTTTTTTTTGGGGGGGGGGGGGGGGGGTAAGGATTAGGTTTTACTGCAGTCAAAGGAACCATTAGAGAGATTATTAAACACAATTGATAAAAAAAAAATAAAACTTTGTAGTCACATTTACTATTCTTCTGCTATGTTGTGCCATTTGCTTTTTAGTACCATCTGTTAAGGTGCTGATTGCTTCAGTATAGTTCTGCTTTTTTTGGTGTCTCCAATCACTTTCAGGGTCCCTATGGAGCCATCGCAATATGCACGCTTCCTCCAGCAACTACATACTGATGTGCAGCTACATTGTACACCGACATGCATAGGTGGTACAAAGCGGCTGTTGTGTAAGAGCACAGCTGCCCACATGAACTTGATTCACAGCAGATTGTTCCTTTTTTTTTGTGCTCGTGCCTGTGCAAAGTTGTAAGACAAATATGTTTATTGACCACAAAAAAACTACTGTATATACATTGCGGGATCTTTCTAGACTTTTGTGTACTGTGTTAGTGTCCGTTCTCCAGGTCCATAGCATTTGCACAACCTCTGGTGTGGCCTAGTCTCTGAGAATTTATCTAGTGGGTAAGGCTGGTTGGGCTGAAGCTATTGGAGCTACCTAACAGTTGGTAATCTTGGGCGCCATTTTAAAATTCATACCCCTGCCCTCTTTACAGTGGTAGTGGTTAAGGCCGAGCGCTAATGTAATTCACTAGGTGGAATGTCATGTATGTATTTCTACTATTCATACTAAAGGAAGCATCTTCCTGCTGCTGCTTCTGAAACCTGTGGATCAACCATCTCTGGTCTTGTTTCATTGCCTTCAGTGACTTGGTTACCTCCAGCCAACTGTGACCCTCTTCAGTATCATCTGCTTGGGTTTGTAAGTAGGCAAGGCCATGCCTCACTTTGGGCCTAGTTGTTTTTCCACTTTATGGTACATTTTTTAAGACACACAGAGCAACCTATTATTATGTCTGATTCAGAGCCCTGACAGTTTACTCCTGAAAAGGTTGTATTTAAGCAAATGTCATATGACTCAAGATTTACAAGGAGTTGCCTCTAGCCTACAGCTGGAATATCAGCCTACTGTTCCAGGCGTAGAGTCTTTTAAAGCTTTTATGGCTACAAACGCCTTTCCAATCCACATGATATTAACAATATTCCTTCACAAGAACTGGAAACAACCTATAGAATCATGGCTTTCGCCTGACAACGTAAAGAACTTTTTCCCTTTTAACCCTTTCGTTGCTAGTTTTTTTGCCTTTTTTTTGCACATGTTTTAAAAAAATTAAATTTAGGCCTGAAGATTACACAAATACCCCAACAATTATATATTTTCTGAAAGCGGACACCCTAGAGAATAAAATAGTGGTAGTTCCAATTTTTTATGTTACACAATATTACTGCAAAGGTTTAGGAAATGCAAAATTTCAGTAAACACACTAAAGTGAATTTTAAGGCAACCAAACACAATAAATTACCCAAATTTTGGCAAAATATAAAAGACAAGGTTGCACTGAGTAAATAGATACCCAACATGTCAAACCTTAAATTTGTGTGTGTATATGAAATGGCGACACACTTCAGTATCCTTTTATTTTCTATAGGTAAAGCTTTAAAAGCCCCTACAAGTCATCAGTTTAGTGTTACGGAGGAGGTCTTGTGCTATAATTATTGCTCTCACTCTGGCGTGTGTGGCAATATGTAATATGTATTGCAATCAACATTTTCACACGTAGGTGACCCCAAAGTATGTATTTAAAATCATATATGTGAGGGTGGGGGGCCTGAAATTTTTTTGGGGAGGAGATGTTATGTGCTGGGGTGTAACTTTATTTAACTTTTTTTTTTTCATCACATAAGTTTAGGTGACAGGTTTTCTTTAATGCAACCCTTTATGTCTGCTGGGCGCCACTGCATGTATTGCAGTGTAACTGATATAGTGGTAACCCAGAAGTGACGTCATACACTTCTGTACTACTCCCTGCTGGAGAGTCCATCCATAGTATCACCCTGTACTGGTGTGGAGCACCAGGTTGATTCTTCCTTTGGTCTTGGCAGTTCCATTTTTTGGTTTGTCCTTCATTCAGATACTATGGTATCCCTTCAAATACTATGGTAGTATGGTTTCCACATCTTTGGATCCCTCAGTGGCTGTTGTTTACCTCTCAGCTGGGCTGCTTTTGGACATCCTAAATGTCTGAGAGTTACTACATTCCTGTGTGCCTCAATGGACAATAAATAAAAAAAAATTGTATTTGGCATTGAGTGAGACAGTTCCCTTCTGTATCACTGGCCTTGTGTACTGCTTGCTCAGAAAATAGAGGCAGGATAGTTGGAGACTATAACATTTTTTGTTTCCTTGTGTCCCAACCTCTATCAGGTTTTCATTGTTGTCTGATTCTTTATTGCAGATGTTCTCTCACTTCCTGTCTGGTAAAAGGTTGTCCCTGGAAGAGAAAGTCTGAGGAAATTTCTCTATTGATGCCCCAGATAGCTGTAAAATCTGACATAGATTCTAATCTTTTCCCATTCTATCAAAAACTAAAAAAAAACATGTTTGGTATAGATTCTGTGCAAGACCAGGAGGAAACATCCTGATGAGGTGCTATGTTAAACCTATATTTGGGTTGTGGTCCTTTTTTAAGGGGGATAGTTTTGGTGTACTTAGGGGTTCTTACCAGTGCAGGGAGAGGTTGCGGAACAGTTCAATCATAAAGGGGAGGACTGACTTACAGTTCTTGCCGCTTTATTAATTTGCTGTTTGGGATCCAGAATTTTGGAGGTTCAGAGAGAGATTCAGCTCCACCCATGATTAAAGAGATTCTGGACCTGAAAGGGTTAAGCTTACCTCCAGGAAGAAGCACTTAAAGGAGAGTGCTTGTTGATCAGCACAGGGCCAATCAGTACTGTTAAGACAGAGGTTCGGGGTTCTGTATCCTCCTAGAGCAGAATGAAAACTCCTCCTACAAGCTTTACCATGTGCTCTGTTGGACACTGAGAGAAGTCACAAGATTGCTCTAACTGCTGATGATAAAAGGTATTTAGCAGTTTATATTTACTAAAATAATTGCACTTCCATGTTCTGTGTACTGTAGGAGACCAGACATAGTGAATGCAGGGTCCTGGGTTTAAGATAAGGGGGACTTTTGTTTTTGTGTTGCTGAAGTTAAGCTATCTACGTTTGCTGCTGGATGCTCTGTGTTCATTTGCCTTAAAGAAAATAAAGACTTTTTATGTATGAGAAATGGCTTTGCATGTGATCCTGAAGCACTATTACTGTGCTTATACCCATGAACTTTATAATACACTTTAAATTCAGATAGTTGCCATTCCTGTGTTTGCAGCTGTAGGTAAAACTTTAGCTTAGTATTTTCTTCTTTGTTATTACCAGTGTGAAATTTTCAATGCCACTTTAATGTTTTGTCCTTTTTTGGAATATGCCAGTCTAATTATTATCCACAATTTTTACTGTATGTAAAAATATAAAGGTTAAATTAAAAAAGATTTCCGTAATCAAAAGACTCTATAGAAGAAACTGCTATTGTAATCTCCTGTGAACGTTACTTTAAAAATATTACACAGAGCAGGGTTTAATTGTGGTCTGTGGCTAGGAGAGATCTTACTGATAATATCCAACAAGGTAAAGGACAGCAATAAAAACTGGGACTTTCTAGATACACCCCCCCCCTTCTCACTTGTGTCAAAAAATAATGTAATTGCGTTCCTGTTGGAGAGATTTTCCCTGACTTCCTGTCTCATTAACAATATTGTCACTGAAAAAGGAATGGAGGGAAAACTCCCAAATATGTATATTGACAGTTGTTAAAAAACTTGCCAGAGACACCAACCCCTCTAAATGCTCACTTTAATGCATTTTAAATATTGATGTTAGTTTAAGGCTCCAATCACACTTAGGTTTTTCAAATTTCAGGCGGAATCGCTGCAATTTGAAAATGCACTGTGAAAATACGCATTCCTGTGTTCAGGTGCCATTAGTTTTAATGCCACCTAAAACGCAGGGCGTTTTTGCGACGCAACAAACACTCTGCAATCGCACAAACAAAATCAAGGGATGCGCAACACCCAAAAAAGTTTGGGAATATCCCTCCAGAAAGAGTAGGGTAGATTTGCTCTTAACACTTTAGATTCTGTCCTTTATTTTCTAAAGTAGCTGTACTCTTGGCTTCACATGCATATCAAATCTGACGTTGAATGCCTTATTTTAAAGTTTAATACATAAAAGAATACTAAAATCATTTTACTTGGCATTTTTAGCAAAATTGGTGGCGATGCTTAAACAAAATTGAAACAATTATAGTGGTGATAATTCCATACCCAAAATATAAAAAAAAAAACTTCCCTCTGGAGTTACCCCATTAAGCTGAATCAAGCAATGTCTTTAGGAATGTCCCATCAATTCAGCTGGCCTTTTCTGCTCTTCTCCTTGTGCAGTGAATTCTTTTTAGATGTTTTAGCTAATAGGTCCTGGTTACTCGCCAAAGTAAGCAAAGAGAACGGGTTACTGTACAAACCAGTAGTGGAAGGGCATACACCTGGGGGAGGATTTGTGTCTGCTGTACTTACTACAGCTTTTGGTCTGGTGTGCATTTGATTAAGGTGGTGGCACCTTGGTGTTTCCGTTATCAATGGGATTGGATAATCATTTTTAATAGTAATGAGATTAGGACCCCTATAATAGATACAGGGTCTTTTTTTTAAAAAAAGAAAAAAAAAACGAGCACAGGCAGGAGAAGAGGATTTGTGGATGAACCACCAAGATAGTTAATCTGCAACATACTTCTCCATAGCCTTATCCTCAGACAGAGATAGGGTAAACTTGGCCACGAGGAGGAATGGCACCAGGTTGAAAATCAATTGTGCAGGCATAAGGGTGATGTGACGGCAAAATATCGGCCTAATCTTAGTCAAAAACATCAGAGAATTCCCGGTACTCCACTGACAAAGAGGAGACTGAAGATGTGCACAAGACCCTACTCACTTTCTTTCTGAAAAGTCTGAAAACAAGCGCATTGTAGTGACCCTGACAGAACCTATGCTCTTTGCCAATAAAATGAAGGTTCTTCTGTAACCAAGATTAACCAATGACAACTGGAGAATGAGGTGAGGAAATTACTTGGAATTGGATTATCTCATGGTGAAAAGCCCCTACAGCCATGGTCAATGTAGCGGCTTCATGGGTCACATGAGCAGGCTGTAGAGGTCTCCCATCAATAGCCTCAATGGCAAGTGGGGAGGCATGAGGCTGCAGCGGTATCAATTGCTTCAACATGAAGGCACTATCTATGAACAAGCCTGCAGCTCCAGAATCGATTAGTGCCTGGGTGTCAATGGAAAACTTAGACCAGGAAAGGATAAACTGAACTAGAAGGTTACCTTTGAGTATAGCTGGGGACGCAAAGATCCGCCTAAGGTCCGTCCCCTGCAGGGCCTTATGTGTGGGTGTTTCATGGACAAATTGGACAAGACAATAAGTGACCTGCTTGGCCACAGTAAAGGCACAATTTCTGCCTTCTCCTAAAGGCCCTCTCTTCAGCAGAGAGACGTGTGAAGCCCAGCTGCATGGGCCCTACTTCACTGGAGGACTTGGGCCCAGGAGGCATGGGAGATGAGGGAGGCATGGGTAGGAATGCAAAGCTTGGAGCCAAACATTCCCCAAGTGCTCCTTAAAGGAAGGTCTCTCTCAGAGATCAATAAGAATGGCAAAAGAGATCAACTCCTCAAGATTCTTAGCTATATCTTGAGCTACAATCGCATCTTTAATGTTATCAGAGAGGATATGGGTGAAAAAGCAGCCATAAGAGCCTCATTGTTCCACACAACTTCTGCTGCCAGAATACGGAATTCATTAGGCTAGTCAGCAACAGTTCTCGTACTTTGTTTAATGGACAAGAGCCTTTTGGCAGCAGAGGTGGAGTGAGCGAGAATACCAGATACTCTTTTAAAGGAGGCAACAAACTCAGGGTAATTCTGGACAATGAGTTTTGCCTCCCATAGAGGGTTTGCCCAGGCCAACCCATATGAAAGAAAATTTATTTAAAAATATTCTTCCCAAATATATTGCCATATATTTGAAATGCACGTTGAAATGCGTTTTTATTACAAAATATATGAAAAATATTTTTAAAAATACATTTCAAATATACTGTATGTCTTTAAAAATATAAATCTACATTTTTGGAATGCATTTACAAATATATGTAAAAATATATGTTAAAATTACTTTTTTTTTTTTTTATATGTTAAAAAAAATCTGAAGAATATATTTTAAAAAATGTTTTTAAGTATATTCTTCAGATTTTTGGTTAATAAATAAATAAATATATATATATATATATATATATATATATATATATATATTGGATACAGATTGATATATGGTTATTTATTGTAGATGGAATGTCTTATTTTTTAATTGATAGGTTGTTACTGGTAACACAAATACTTTTTTTTTTTTTTTTTAACCCATTAACAATACAAAGACAACAGATGTGTCTGTGTAAGGGTTGTATTTGGACAAATGATTACTGTTACTTGTAATTACATACTCAAACATTTCAGTGTCATTATTTTAAAATAATGGGCGGCACAGTGGCTTAGTGGTTAGCACTTCTGCCTGGCAGTACTTGGTTCATGGGTTCGATTCCCGACCATGGCGCATCCTGCATGGAGTTTGCATGTTCTCCCTGTGCTTGTGTGGGTTTCCTCCGGGTACTCCGGTTTCCGCCCACACTCCAAAGACATGGTGGTAGGTTAATTGGATCCTGTGTAAATTGTCCCTAGTATGTGTATGTATGAATGTGAGTTGGGGACCTCAGATTGTACACCCCATGAGGGTTAGGGACTGATGTGAATGTACAATATATATGTAAAGCATTGTGTAAATTGACAGCGCTATATAAGCACAAGAAAGAAAGAAAGGAAATAAAATGGAAACCTGAGAAAGTGTGCATACTGGGATGTAGGAGAGCTCTAAGTACCGGGGCATGTTATGAACAGAAACTAGTTGCTTCTGGGTGGAATGCATGGTAACCCAGCAAGTTCAAGTATTCATAAATTATGCTGTTATTCAAGGTAAACCTCAGGCACATTTCTTCAACATTTAGAGTGGGGAAAGGAGAACTTCCTTCAGGTTTTAAACCTGAACTCGATTCAGCACAAAAAATACCCCTAATGACAAGCCACAAAGTCGGCACCTCATAGGGCCCTTTTCCTGTTGGCTGGACCTAGGTAGCAGCTAAAAAAGCTTGCAGGCTATAGATAGGCTTTATGCAAATCAAAGCTTTGTTTTAGGATTTCCTGCAGCCAGCTACAAACTTAAAGCCCCCCCCCCCCCATTGAAACACAAATACACATTCTTGTTACTAGTCCTTGGCCCGTTTAAGCAGGACTAGGCTAGAAGGCAGGACTAGACAGGACACAGCGGGGTTTATTTACTAAAGCTGGAGAGTCCAAAATCAGACTCCCTTCTGCATAGAAACCAATCAGCTTCTAACCTCAGCTTGTTCAATGAAGCTTTGGCAATGAAACCTGGAAGCTGATTGGTTTCTATGCAGAAGGGAGTCTGATTTTGGACTCTCCAGCTTTAGTAAATAAACCCCAGCATGTCTTAGAGCTAGACATCAGGGCTCAGAGCATAATTCGCTCCCTAATGAAGGCTAGCAAAAGCTTAAAAGCGGGGAGGATGGAAGCCACATGTGGATGGTGGAGTGCTCACATCTAGTGACTGCTGCTATTTGTGAAGATAAGAGCACGATATTGGAGTTGCTGAAGGCAGACATAAAGAAAACAGTGTAGCCACCCTGCCCTAAGCAGGAGTGAGTTTTTAAAATGTATTATTATTATTATTATAATACAGGATTTAAATAGTACCAACGGTTTGCTCAGTGCTTTACAATATAACGGGAGACAATACAGCAACAATACAGTTCAATACAAGAGGGTTAGGAGGGCCCTGCTCCTTGGAGTTTACAATCTAAGATTTAGTTATGCTTGGGTGTAGTTACCCTAAGCCTGTTTGCTAGTTTTAGATTTCCTCAGGTTCCCCTTAAGCCCAGTGGTATTGTTTACCTTCTGTTAAGGACTGTTCTAGGCAATAGTGTGGGTGGCTACAATAACCTGACTTACTAATCTTTATGTATCTGTAGCCAACCACTAATGTTGTTGGTGCATGCTACCACAGTGTATAAATAATTGGCAGTGATCTAGGAGAACTCAGTCTTTCCCCGGTCTTTCTGCCTGGGGGGAGGGATGTAAGTTATGTGTCTGAAACTCTTAGGCCTGCTGCCTATAAGGGTTAACCATGTGCTTATTAAGAGACTTTTGTCTCAGACCTGATGCTGAGTAAAGCTTGCCATACAGATAAAGATTTATTTTCTTCAGCTGAGCTATTGTGTTTAGACAGCCAGCACTCCATACACTGCTCAAATTTCAGACAAACCAGCAGGAATCAACCAAAACTTACTGCCAAAATTATAGCAGTGTTTAGCCAGATTAAGGAGATTAATGACCATGTAGGAATTTCAGTGTAAAGCTGGTCATATAGCATATACCTCCATCCACACAATTGCTGGTATTCTTACAGTGAGACTCTCCATGGTCAGAGTATACTGATCAGTGACTACAGCCAATTGGCTACAGCCCCTGATTGACAAATGTTCTCCAACATTCCCATTTGACAGAAGTTGATCTAATGATTGACTTTTGGCAAAGAGGTACAGCCTCACATGGATTGAATTTCAGCTGGTTGCTGCTGAACTGGATGAATGTTGATCCATCTATGACCAGCTTTATTGGGGTACCATAGAGGCCTTGTCCTTGACTGAAGTATGGTGACCTCTTCCCGAGGAAACCATAGCTGAACCAGCAGGCACTTTGCAGCCAGGGGCTTAATTCATAAAATGCCAGGTCAGCTCAAGGTTCTTAATCTGTAAAGGCTGGAAGTACTCTTTGTCCCTCTTTCTATAGGTGTCCTGTACCCTAACCCTCTCTCCTAGGTATTTTAGTACAATTAATAAACTCCATATTTGCTCTAAAGACAGACTAACCCCCGTCTGTACACATCACCTCACTATTGCCAAAGATCTGAACCTGTCCACTGGGGAGTGCTGTCTGCCTCTAGGGTGTAGGAGGGTGCTACAAGAGAACGTGAAGAGCAAACTAAAATGGGAGGGGAAACTGAAAACTGAAGTTTACAAACTGAGACAAAGAAAATATAAAGCTATGTTAACATCAAGAGTGAGCATGACATGTTGTAAGTCTGAAAAGGACATGGAGCTTGAGGACTGCAAGACACATGGCAATGCAGAGTGAGGCATCTGGTCTTCATTTATGAATTCGTAACAGTGCACAGCTTTTCACTACTTCTCTGCAGTGGAAAATTGCACTATATTGTAGGTACATTTCTATTGTTCATTTGTGGACATTTAGTTTAGATTCTGCACTTTTTAAGTAGCCCTAATATTTAAACCATGCTTCATGTACAACAATGCACAAATCAGATAATTAAAATGCCTTTGAATAAGTTAGAATAAAAGATACCTTTCTTGCTGTAACTGAAAAACATGGTGCTTTTGGTACTCATTTTTTCTATTGTTGGGCATGTTCTGCATCATACTGAAAAAGTTACATGTATTATTTATTTTAATATATTTATATTATCTCCTGCTAGTGTCCGGTGACCTGACCTCGCAAGAACGAGAGGAACTTGAGAACATCCAGCGTCGCAAGCAAAAATTGCTGGAAGATATACAGGTGAATGTCCTCTGTGGTATTACCAAACACTAACAACACATCATCAATAAAATGGAGCTGTACTTTTGGTCTCTAACATATTACCACCAGTGAACTTAGATGGAGATGTACCTGTAATCAGTTTCCTTGTTAGAAATTGTTGGAAATTGTTGACCTTTTCAACATATTTTAACAAACCTTAGATCTTCATTCAAACAGTGCTTACAGATAAAGGTGATATACATGAACAAACATAAAATACATATGGGGTTATTTACTAAAACTGAAGAGTGCAAAATCTGGTGCGGCTCTGTCAAGCTGAAGTTAGAAGCTGATTGGCTACCATGAACAGCTGCACCAGATCTTGCACTTTCCAATTTTAGTAAATCAACCCCCATGGTGTATTCATTCTCATAATCTAAATGAATGAAATGCAGATCTGTCAAATGGAAAAAAATATGTACACCCCCTACATTAGAGTCAGGGATTCCAGATTAGGTGTCAATTCCTAGAATCTTTCTAAGAAGTATGCGGGTGGAACCAGGGGTGTATGTACCTCAAGGCAAACAAGGCACTTGCTTAGGGCGGCATTTTTCAGGGGGGCAGCATCTTCCTCCAGAAGAAGGTATGAAAGAAGACACGCTCACCATGGGAACCAGGTGGGATCCAAGAGAGTCTTTGGACTGCTTGATGGTGTATGTAGAGCTTGACTCTTGTTCCAGGGGATGTCTGGAGCTGTGAAGATGAGTGGGGGGTAGTTGAAGGCTCTTCCGGGTGGGTGCAGGAGTGTTGTTGGTCAATGTCAGGCTCTCTCCGCAGGAGGTGGAAGGAGGGGGTGGTGTTGGTTGGTGTCCGTGGGGGCAGACAATTTTTGTGTTGCCTAGGGCTGCACAAAACCAAAATACATCACTTGGTGGAACCTTTCTTTTTAAATGTCAGGTATCTGGGTTCTGGTTTTCTGTTTGCTATTATAGTGTATATAGTGTCATCATCTTAGGATCTTTAGAGCTATAAGACTCAGGAAGAAGGTCATTGGTGCCTGTGAGTCTAGCAAGGAATTTAAAAAGATTACCTAATTTATTTGAAATCAGTTGTTCTGCTTTAGGGGAAATATCCTACAACTGTTGTAAGTTTTAAATGATCACTGATTTGTAAAGGACTGGCCGGCTCCTCAAATTCAGCACAAGGGCTGACCGTTTGATGCTAACTGAAGTCTGCAAGAACATCAAAATTTAATTGCAGGATCAGCAGGTAATTCTTGAAACAGTTAGTGGGCATGCATCGAAAAGCACCAATTTAACCTGTGTCAGATGTGTGCAAGGAAAAAGCATTTGCTGTTTAAATACGAGCTCTGGTTATAAAAAAAATTAAGTCAGCAGCTACAAATACTGTAGCTGCTCACTTTTTATTAAACAGACACATACCAGCCCAGGGATCCAGCACTCTCATTACCTGGGCTGGTTCTTGGCCGGTCTTCGGGTCCCCAGTGTTCTCATCTTGCTTGTAGAAAGCCAGCTGTGACTTCTTGGTGTTTTGGTGCACTCATGAGATGGCACGGCGCTTTCTCAATGGTCCCGCAGCCTTCTAGGACATGTGACGTGCCCCAGGAAGTTGTGAAATGGGGGGGATCATCTTCCTTGGCAAGCAGTGTGGGAGTGGGTACCTGTCATAAATAGGTACCCTCTCTCTGAAAAGAAAAACAAAACTTTCTAATACAGGCAGAAGAGGGGGACGGAGGAGGATGAGCTTTAACAAGAGCATTAGAGGAAGACTATAGTTTACAATTAAACTACGGAACATTTACACAAATACCAGGTCTTCTGTAACAACATCCTGTGAACTGATGACTTTTAAATGGAAGCTCCTTAAAGACGTCCACCTGCACAAACTGTCCTCATTTAGGTATACACACCCAAACCTGCATGGCTGGCAAATTGGGACCAGTGGCTGTGTCCATGCAGTGGCTCTGTCCCAATAGACATGAAGGGGACAGCCTTTATGCCGATGCACTTAACACCTAAGCATAGTATGTGGGTAAACATGGCCCTTCACATGGATGTACAGTTTGCTTAACATTTGAATGAGTGCTTACAACACATTACAATATTAAAATTTTTTTTTCATTTCAGCGACTTAAAGAAGAAATAGCAGAAGTCACAAATGAAATTGAAAACTTGGGATCGCTGGAGGAGAAGTAAGAAAGTGTTTTGCTTGTACAGTGTAGTTGCTTTGGAATATACCTAAATTGCCTACTGACACATTCTGACTTTGCACTGGTATATATGTTTCCAAGAAGCCGAAGAACTTAAAGCTGAGCTCTGGGGAAATTAAAGAAAAAAGAATTACCCAGTGAAACTCCTCCTACACTGCAAGGGTTAAATGCTGATTTTTCACTAGGCTACCATTGAAAAGAAACATTTTACTGTCCTTATCCCTGATTCCCTCAGCCTCCTTTCCTTGTAACCAGTCCCATAAAGCTGCTTGTCTTTCATGCTCTGTCCATTGGTCACTCTCTGTTGTTGTCATGTACATGAGGTCAGCAGTTCTGCATTACAGGTGAAAAGCACTGTCTTTCCCTGGCAGCATTTTGATGTGTCTCTAGACAAAAATCAGCATTTAACCCTTACAATGCAGAGGGACCCACACTGCATGGGTAGTTTTTAAATTTCCCAGAAGTTTAGCTTTAAAGCAATCCATTGGTTTGCCCATGCAGGACAAAGCAACAGGTTTTCTTTGATGACCCACCTCCCATTAGTGCCTACTCACCTTTTTCTTCGCTCTTCCTTCTGTGAACAAAATACCTGGTAATTATTGGTATAAACGAGCATGTGATTCATTTGCTTTCCTCTTATATGAACCTGATGTGACATTGGGGCAGGGAGATGGTCCAAAGTCAATAGAGTGACTCTGAGCTACACAGGACTTCCTTTCCTTGCTCTGGGTGGCTGAATGGAATAGCGAGGGAGGATTAGGACTGATGGGGGCAGGGTCATTGAAGCACATATTTGCTTTAAAGTCTCATTCACAACAGGTACATAGTCAAGTATTTTTTGCCAAATTTTAGAACAGAAACCAAGAACTTCTTTTTTTTTTTTTCTTAATCAAAATGTTTTTACTTGTTTATCAAAAAATACTAAAAACCCAGTGGTGATTAAATACCACCAAAAGAATTAAAAAAGATAAAAATGTTGTTTGGGTACAGCGTTGCATGACCGCGTAATTGTCATTCAAAGTGCGACAGTGGTGAAAGCTGAAAATTGACCTGGGCAGGAAGTAGGTGAAAGTGTAGGCAAGTGGTTAAAATATCTGAAGCTTAACCAGACCTTGCACTGCTAAGGGCAGGGGAGTAGAAAACAATCCTAGTCTGGCAATAATGGTGCAGCCATTTTGTTTCACCTTTGTATCAGGAATATTGATAAATGTGTATCTGAACACTGTGAAGATGATATGAATTATAACACGGAAGAACAAGATGTTAGATTGATCTAGAAATATATCAAAACAAAACTGATTTAATTGCTTTATTTTTGTCACCTTAAATAAAAATAATGCTGCTATCTTTAAGTATATCTGTTCTCCACCATTGATTAGATCTCACACTTTTAAATACAGGTAACACTGTTCAATATTTTCTTTTATATATATATATATATATATATATATATATATAATCTCCTTTGTTGTACTAATAAACATTTTAATGCATGGCAGAAAAATTGCTTTGAGACTCCCTTTTGTCTGATAAGAACCTCCTGTAGCTCAGCTGATAGGGTCACTACTATGATGAGTCATTGAGCAAACAGGTTTCTTGCATCACATGTGAAAGGGAAGCTAAAGCGCCATCTGCTGGCTGAATAGAGAAATTCATAATACTAACGCAATTTTTTCATATTTACCTAACTACAAAATGTATATGTGTGTGTGTATATATATATATATATGTGTATATGTGTGTGTGTGTGTGTGTGTGTGTGTATGTGTATGTGTATATATATATATATATATATATATATATATATATATATATATAAATTTATTTATTTATTTTTCTTGACTGCCTTTATCAAATGAAGACATTATGCACAAAACTGTTTACATGAAATATTTGTCAGCTTTCAGGTTTTAGTTGCACTGTTTTGGAAGAAAAATAAATTATGGCCAGGTGTCTGTATTAGGGAATGAAGGGTTGAACAAGACGGACTTTCGTCTTTTTTCAGCCAGACTAACTATGTAACTATGTAACATACAAACATAGCAGAGAGAACATCAGTTCTCTCTGCTCTCGCTGTGAGAGCAGAGAAAACCGATGCTGCAACCTGTGAGTGTAAGTTCTGGGCAATATAAAAGTCATTGGTGCCCTTCAATTGGAGTAGGTTGCATTCAGGCAGCCAAAATAGTTCCTTGAAAGCCATAGGGAGCACAGCCAGTTCAGTACTTAAGCTTTGCATCAAGGCTTTGCTGAAATATACCCCAGTCAGTTGTGTCTGGAGAGACCTGTAGAAGCAGAGGATCCAGGGAGATTCATATTGAGTGCATGTTGACCTATATTTTCTATGGGTCAGCTGTTAATGTGAGCATGCATGCCTGAAGGTGGAGGAACACGATTGATTTGCACGCATGTTGAAGTCACTGGTGCATTCTAACATTTAAAGCAGAGGTCTCCAAACTATGGCCCTCCAGGTGTTGAGGAACTGCAAGTTCCATGAGGGCCAAAGTTTGGAGACCTCTGCTTTAAATGTTGGAATGAGACTGCTTTATCACATTTAGACTGCATTTTGCACTTTAAGTGCTATCTATCATTCACTATTCATCTGTTTTTTTTTTGTATATTATTTAGTGTAGTTGCTTATCTTTTTCACTATGCACTTTTTGTGAATCTAGCCCAGTTGAGCATTCCCTTGATTTATCGCTGATTTATTCCATTGGGGGACTGATTGCTCAGTCGGGCGTTTTTGTTACTGTTTTTTTGGCTTTTCACGCTTTTTGCTTCAGCTCAGCTGGCTGTTTATTATAGATGGGCCAAGTGTTTACTGCTACTGTGATTGTGTTTTATATCTGATATACGTTAACATATTTATCATTGTTCTTGTTGGTTTTTACACTATAGTCTTCAACTCAGCTGGGTGTTTTATAGCTCGGCCAGGTGTTTATTGCTACTTGCTTGTGTTTTTTATTTTTGGTATACGTTTTACATTGCATTTGGATTTAGTGGCTCAGCTAGTTTTCTTACTAATTATTCACTTTATTTGTTTCACTGATCTATTTATTTACGCATTGAGTTTGATGCTCAGGAGGGTGTTTATTTACTATTTGTTTATTGGGTCACTAGGGGGCAGAGCAGCACTATTCCTGGGGAATTTTATTGATGCAGGAACACATTTAGGTGCTTGCAGCAGCTTATTCATTTGTGGCAGTGCATGAGTATAGTATCCTTATTTATGAAAATAAACATCAATTCTCTCTGCTCTCACTGTGAGAGCAGAGAGAACTGATGCTGCAACCTGTGAGTGTACAGCAGCCTGTCACAGTGCATGTACGCTCACAGACTACTGCCAGCCTGCCCCAGTGTTCCTGAACACTGCCTGCAAGTGTAGCATAAATAAATAGTGCAGCCAGCCCCTGTCAATTGTCACCAGTGCTCACAATAACACTGCCATACTCCATACCAGCATCTAGATCACCACCATACGCCGTACCAGTACCCTGATCACCGCCATATGCCATATCAACTTCCTGATCACTGCCATACTCCATAACAGCATCCTGAACACTTCCATATCCCATACCAGCATCCTGATCACTGCCATACACCATACCAGTGAGTTGATCAACTCATACCCCATAAGAGCATATTGATTAATTTTCAGATATATATACCATAGTGTGTAGACTCTATAACTTTCACACAGACTAAATAATATGCACTGTTTTGGGTTATTTTTTTACCAAAAAATGTAGTAGAATGCATTTTGGCCTAAATGTATGAAGAAAGGTTTTTTTTATTTGCAAAATTGTATTACAGATTTTATAATAAAAACTATTTTTTTTTAATTTTCTGTGTTATTTCATTTTTATAGTATATGGCACAGGGGTTATAACCCTCCCTTACTCTATCCAAAATAAAAATAAAAAGTCCTCCCCCCTCCCCCCATGTCTTCCATCACCACCACCTAAAAAAAGAAAAACACACCAACCACCAAATGGAAAAAAAAAAAAATTGCCTTTTTAGATACACTTTAAGCATCAATTTTTTTGAGAGGTTAGAGTTCTACTTTTCATGGTTTCTGACCAGATTGTGTGTCTGTGTGTGTGTTATTTGTGTGTGTCAGAGATGCATTAGAGAATGGCTCTGGGTATTAAGTGAAGTGCTGACTTTCATGTCAACAGAACATAAATATGGAAATTAGTGATAATCTGATATCCACATTAGTGCTACTGCAGGATGCATTGTAATTATTTATTTAATTATTTGTCTTTATTTTAGCCATTTTGTCTTCACTAACGTCTGTCCCAATTATAATTTATTGTTCAACAGGAAAAACTTGCAAAAGAATAAACAAGTTGCAATGGGAAGAAAGAAATTCAACATGGACCCTAAAAAGGTATATATAATATCATTTCCTGCAACCTTTTCTAGATTAATTAATTGAACCAGGGAGCCAACGTTGTTTCAACTTTCTGCAGGGCATCCAGTTCTTGATCGACAATGAGCTGTTGACAAATACCTGTGAGAGCATTGCCCAGTTCTTGTACAAAGGTGAAGGACTGAATAAGACCGCGATAGGAGACTACCTAGGAGAAAGGTAAAATGAATGACTAAAGGCACTCAGAGATTTTATTTTATTCTGTTTCCCAATTAGTGTTATATATAGAAAATGTACAAATTATTATGAATATAATATTACAATACATTAAAGTGTTACTAAACCCAGGACCCTGCATTCACTCTATCTGGTCTCCCACAGTACACACAACATGGAAATGCAATTATTTTAGTAAATATTAACTGCTAAATACATTTTCTCTTCAGTAGTTAGAGCAGTCCTGTGACTTCAGCAGAGCACTGGTTAAAGTCTGTAGGAGGAGTTTTCTTTCTGCTCTAGGAGGATACAAAACCCCTGACCCTCTGTCTGGACAGTGCTGATTGGCCCTGTGCTGATCATATGCACTCTCCAAAGAAAAAAAAAACTTCTCTAGCAATACACTCAACTGAGTATGTGCATGTGGCTACGGTTCAGTCTGTCTTATCAGGAAATAAGACTTGGACATTTGAACAAGGGGAGGGGCAGAGAAGAAAGGATCAAACAGATTGTTTACATAATGCAGAGGATTAACCCCTTAGGTTCCATAGTGAGTATAACAATCATGCCTTACTGCATATACAGACTAATTTTACTGTTGTAGGTTTAGTAACACTTTAAACATTATTATCATAAAATTGAGGAACAGGCCTCAGTTTGAGGGCCATTAAATGGTATAATGTGTGCTTTCATTGCGGCCTTTCATTTTCAGAATACTGGCTGTCATTTTGTTAATTGATATCACTGACGCAGGTCATGTGTAGAGGAGAAATTCTGATACATCATTTACTACTGCATGTTTGTGATGGGTCTGTTCCTAAAAAGTATTGAAGTCAGACACAGCCAGCAAGCTAGCATTTTCAGAAGGAGTCTAATGGTGAATTTATAAAGATTGAATCCTCAAATTTTTCATATGGCAAGTGTACTTTAATAAAAAAAAGTAGGGGAAGAGTTAGAAGTTCTATCCCTATGATCAGAGCAAGCAAAGAGTTTCTCCCCAAGAGTTTTGTTTTTTTTTCTCTTCAATTTTTTTTCCTTCACTCAAGACTCTTCCCTACATCTCTGCTGGAGGTTTCCCCTCCAGTCAGCAGCAATCTTGTGTTTGTCCTCAACCTGGCTTTTGAATTGTGCAGCACTTAGAACCAGCAGAACAGTATATTACGTGGCTATCCTGAACGTGACCTTATGGCAATGAGTTTTACGTGGGGTGCTTTACAAATCTAGTTTTGGTTAAGTAACCTGCAGCACTTTCATGGTCCAGAGCTGCTGGCATTGCCTCTGCACTTGCCTGTCTTTTCAGATCCAGTCAGTAGGTAGTCTGCTCGGGCCGAGCTCCAGGACTTCCCCCAGTTTCACTGGTAATTTATTCCCCATGAAATGGGCTAATGCTGAGGGACTGATCAACATCCGGTTACAGACCCTAACTTGCTACCAGCTATCCAAGTTTCGTGAGTAACTAAAACCTTTTTTCGTGAATACTTGAGTTCCACTTTGTGGCAGCTACATGTCTAAATCCAGTCTTGAATAGGGTAGTCAGGGATTGCTTTCAAATTGCCTACTGATAGTACCAACTTCTCCAGTCATATTTACTATAAGTCTGTACAGTCCTCTGTCCTCTGCTCGCTTGACTGAAGTTTTTACTGTGGTCATGCAGTGGGGGCTGTTTTAGACAACAGATCTCTGACTGTCCAGACATTACAGAGATTCAGGAGGATCCTAAACTGTTTCAAAAATCTTAACTGGAAATGACTCATCGCTTGGAATATCTGGGTCTGGTGCTGAACACATCTTAGGCCAGAGTATTTCCCAACAGAAGTTTCAGATGTCTAGCTCTTGGGTACAAACTTCTCAGTCCAAAAATCATCTGACAGCTTTTGCATGAGAGCTTTAGAACGGACTCCTTCGCTCAGTTTCTGCAACACAAGATTTTGTCTTCATGGGAGAAAAAAATATCCTGTCTCTGGACAGTTCAGGTCGCTTGACACCATAATCCAAGTATATCTCTTGCTTGGTAGCTCAGGATTCTGGCTCTGGTTTTGAAAAGTCCTTTCTTTCCATCTCTTAGAAGATTCTAACTATGGATGCCAGCCTGTCAGGTGGGTGGGATAGGGAGGGAATGAGTTCTGAGTGCCTTTTTAACACCGCAGAAAGCCATAGCAGTGGTGCAAATTAACCATCAAGGAGGAACCAAATGTCTTGCTGTGATGATCCTCTTTGCTCCAGATTGGCACAGATGCATGTGTTATACCAACTTGGTAATAAAAACTAGCAGATGCATCATGCGTCCTACTAGACCATCCAGATCTATTGCCCCAAGGCTGATTTGCCATCCTGATGCTCAGGCCCTTGTTTAAACAACATGGCTGTTGAAGCCCATGTTCTGAGGGACAAAGGCATCTCTTAAATCTGTGATTTATATGATGCTCTAGACTAGGATGTCCACTTCCTACATGGTCCATCATTGGACATTAAAGGCTTACAGGTTGTGTGAATCCAGGAGCTTTCTCTCCAGCAGTTTCTTCATGGGATTGATCCTCATTCCTGCAGTTGGGTCAGGACCAGCATTTGGCTCTTAGCACCTTCAAAGGTCTTTCCGGAGCTTTGCATTCTGTTTCAAAGACTACTGACTTCTTGCTGTTTGATAATGAGTTTCTGCAGGGGTCTTATGTTTTTCTCTATGTCCATTCCCCTGTGACTCTGTGGGATATGAATCTGGTTCTCTCTGTGAAGTGAATTGTTAAAGACATATCTACCTCTACTCCTGCCATCAAAGTTTGTTTCCTTTGTAGCTATCACCTTTGCAAGGTTAGTGTCTGTTACTGTCACCTCTGCAAGGTTAGTGTATGTAACTGTGATCCTATCTTGCAAACAACCTTTTTTGCCTTCGTATAAGGACAAGGTGGTGTTGAAGCCCAGAACTTTGTTTTTTGCTTTCATTTGTCTGACTCCGGTTTAGCAAAATTACATTTTCCTCCATCATTTCAATGTGATCCAGATTGTGAAAATCTCTCAGCCACTGCTGCTTTTAGAAAACTGATTACCTTTTGCCATACTGATAATCCCTTTCTAGGGCCACTGTTTCTATGTGGCTTTGAGAGACAATCATTCATGTTTCTGGTCTCAAGGATTGGGTTCCTCCCTTTCCTCTATAGCTCACTCTACTAGATCTGTGAGCTCCTTGTTTTGGCATTAGGCAACTGTTTTTCAGATTTGTAAGACTGTCATCTTGTCCTCTGTTGATGTGTTCTCTACTAGGGGTGACTTGCTGCCTGATCTGCTTTCAACTTTGGGCTTGAGGTCCTTCCGGTGACTCTTTGAGCTGCAACTGTTTTTTTATTTTGGGTTTGCTAGCAATTTTGCTGTGCTGCTCACCCCTCAGTTGGACTTCTTTTGGTGGTCTTAAAGGGTAATGACTTCCTATTTTATTTCTCATTGAGAAACACAGGATTTTTAACCACATTATATTATCCTTTTTTGGAGGGCCTATTAAGGGACATGGGTCTCACCTTTCTGTGGTTAGGATTATGCTCTTAATATTGCTTTGCAACAAAACCGAGGCATGCTTGTTATGGGCGGGATTATACTCTGCAATGGCCTACAGTTTTTGTTTTATTTGCCAGTGTCCAATCCTCTTCTATTTGGCATTATAACCTGAAGGTTAAAAAAAAAAAAAGGATTTTACAAAAAGTACAAAAATCCTATATTCAGTTCATAAATCATTTTGGCCAAAAGAGCCAAAATTAAAATCTTCTACACTAATTTATACTATTGAGTTGCTAACAGTAAAACTGAAATATTTAAAAATAAAGCACCAGCAAGCAAAAGCAGTAATAAACTGAAAAAATAAGCTCACATTCCTACATTGCAATAACGCATGTCAACGCACCATGCATGTGCTGTGTTGCCATTCATCTTTTATGGCAACTAAATGCAGTGAAGTGAGGCACCTCTAATACACATGAGTTGCAGCACAATTCAAACACGCAGTAAAGCAATACCATGTTTTGTGGTGCGCAGTGTCATAAATAAAGGTGCATATCCATTTTTAAGTGTTATGGTGCATTGGAGCAGCTCATTTAAACAAATAGACAAGCTTATTGCAACACACATTAATGTGTGACATAAGGCACCTCAACAAACTGGACAGGAATAAATGGATTCGAAGAGTCTTGGAACTCCCATCAAATATGGGTTAATAATCATGTTGTTTTTTAATACACTATTAGGTATTTGGAGATTGTAGAATAATGCCAGCAATCCAGTACTAGCTAACTTTTGATCAGTAAATCGTTGCTAACCACGTTATCTTCTGCAGAGATGATTTTAACATTCGCATACTGCATGCCTTTGTGGAACTTCATGAATTTACAGACCTCAACTTAGTTCAGGCACTTCGGTAAGTTGGGGTCATCATGCATACAGCTTTAGAAGGGGAAATATTGTTCAATTATTCTGTTGATACTTGATATAACAGTTTTTTTTCTGTTTTCACAGCCAGTTCCTCTGGAGCTTCCGATTGCCAGGGGAGGCTCAAAAGATTGATCGTATGATGGAGGCATTTGCTCAGCGGTACTGCCAGTGTAATCCAGGAGTCTTTCAATCAACAGGTTCGTTATGCTTACCTGTTTTTTCACAGGAATTGTCTTCTATTCTTTCTTTTTAGGAAACTTTCCTGTAAAGTACAAAAAAGGGTTTTTGTAACAGGCAACACAAAACGTAATCATGACGCGCTAATAAGCAATCTAATGTTGTTCAGGTTTATCTTAGGATGTATGTCTTAACTCATAGTGATTCTAAAAGCTTATTTTAAAAAAAAATAACAAACATATCTAATCTTGCCTGCTGTATGCAGAGGTTTTGCACAGAGCAGCCCGGATCCTCCTCTTCTCGGGTCCCCCGCTGACGCTCCCGGCCCCTCCCTTCTGTCGGGTGCTCCCACAGCAAGCAGCTTGCTATGAGGGCACCCACTGCTCCATGTATCCATTCACACACGGAGCTGCGGCTCCACCCCATCCCCTATCTCTTCTCATTGGCTCACTGGCTGTGATTGACAGCAGAAATTCTGTCAATTCAGAGATGCTGTGATTGACTGGCTGTGATTGACATCTGTCTCTGTTAATGAGGAGACGGAGTCCCAGTATAGCCAAGGCTCCAGTGTACATTGCCGGATCAAGAGGGGGCTTGGGTTAGTATTAAGGGGGGCTGAGGGAATGCTACACAGAGAAGGTTTTTTACCTTCATGCATAGAATACATGAAGGTAAAAAAAACTTGAGCCTTTAGAACCACTTTAAGTTTAAGTACTTTTTTCTGATACAGCTGAACTTAAAGCCTAAAGCCGGCCATACATGGATTTAAATTCAGCTGGTTTAGCAGGGATTGGCCGAGATTTACTCCATGTATGGGCAGGCTGATTGAACCCAAGCCAATCCTTTGATCGACTTGGGTACAACCAACCTGTTGACTTTTTCTACATGCGATTACTGCCAGCAGCTGTAGCTGCTAGCAGTAATCATTGTGTTCCGCTGGCTGGGAAGCCCCCTATGCCCCTCCGCTCGGAGGACACAATAGCACTGCAAGAGGCATTCAAGCGATTTTTCTTTTCTTCCACCCATGTTTAAAGGAGAGAAAATCAAATCATCTATGGGCTGCCTAAGTATTTATGAATGGGTGGGCAGAGGGTGATGGAGGAGGATTTCAGCTAATGGAGGAACCAGAAACACAAAGGAGACATCCAAGCCCTAACAATGGACTTCCCTTATCTGCTCCCTTTTTCAACTAGTAAATATATGACTGAAAGCCTTTTGGTATATCAGTTCAATGAGAGCAAAAAATACTTTTGCCCTGCCAGAAATACAGTGCTGCCCTGGTACTTCAAACTGTTATCTCAAGCAATGTTATCAGGAAGTGTTTTAAAACTACAATACACCTCCCTACGGGTTATGGAGAAAAGGCAAAAGGGAGATGATCTGTACACTCTAACACACTTCCTGCTACTCCTGTATAGATGTTGTACAGTGAGCATTGTCACCCTAGGACAGGAACTGTGTTACTTGGCAGCATTGACAGGGGAAAATAAAAGGGAAAACAAAAGTCTGAACAAAAGAAAACTAGTTAAGCCACTTTATCTATGGACTGGTAGGCTGCAGTATACATATTTACATTTTTGTTCTTGAATTTAGATACACTTAGATACACTTAGAGTTACCAAAATATTGAGCATTTGGCAATATGATTTCTGCTGAAGGACAAGATAGGACTTTGGATTGCTCCAGTCTTCCCATACAGCAGAACTCATGTGACCAAAATGCTTTTGAATTTGGTTGTATGACCAGAACAAGAGAGGTTAGATCATCATTCCCCAAATAAAAAGTAATTTGGCCCTTTATTATTTACACTATTAAGCTATTTCTTCCTCTTACAGATACCTGCTATGTGTTGTCTTTTGCCATTATCATGTTGAACACCAGCCTGCACAATCCTAATGTCAAGGACAAACCAGCTGCAGATCGTTTCATATCCATGAATCGTGGCATCAATGATGGAGGTGACCTACCTGAGGACCTGCTCAGGGTAGGTGCAAGTCTGGGCATTTATAGACTGTATAGGGCTTTTAACAAAAACCACTGATTTAGATTACTTTTAATTCCCTTCTCAGTTAGAATACTTTTTTACATTTTAACACACATATTCAATATATTTTGTATATTGTTTAGTAATTATTAGTAATTTTTCCGATGTTGACTGGAGATGTTTTCCAGCAGATCCACTGCATCATTAAGCAGTGAAATGCTATGTCTGTAGTCTGGCCCATCTATAGTGGGACCATGAGAAAAGAAAGGGGCATATGTTGCCATTCGCCCGCTGTGACCATTGAGCGTCCTTTGACAATAGCACAAGTCGCTTTAAACCTTGCAAGGAATTCACAATGGAGTTTTCCTTACTGAGTTGACTTGGGGTAAAGTTGTTTTTTGCTTTTTTCAATTTACTCTTTCCTCAGAACCTGTATGATAGTATAAAGAATGAGCCCTTTAAGATTCCAGAGGATGATGGAAATGACCTTACACACACTTTTTTCAATCCCGACCGTGAGGGTTGGTTGCTGAAGCTTGGTGAGTTTTTTTTTTTTCTCTTTTTTAGTAAAATTGTGAATTACCTACTTGATTAAGTATAAAATGTACTTTTTGTTTATATATATATATATATATATATATATATATATATATACCGAACATACTGGTAACAGGCTTTCAGTTATACATTGGAGGCCTTTATTAGTATAGGAACCTATTTGTAAATTTTCTAGCCCAGTTTTCAGTGTGAGATATGTTTACTTTTCTACTGCCAACAACCGTCAGGATAGTTTTCCTTTTACAAAATTCATGCCTTTCTACAGATTGTTTCAATGAAAGAATCATATCTTTTAGAATCTGATTGCATTAAATGGGTGGTGTGATAATTTTCACTGAAAAGGAAAATTTAGTTCAATTTAACCAAATTATTCTCCAGTTTTATCAAACTATTGTTTTTGAGGGAAAATATCATTTAAAAAATAAATCCAGATCAGCTGATCATTTCCATTGCTTGGCTGGTGAACATCAGTCTTCTGATTTTGGGAATACACCAGAAGCCATTTGAAAAAAAATCACTAATGACTGTTGGGGCCAAAAAGTCACCCCATTGTCATTTATTAGGAAGAAAAGGGACATATCACTCTTTGATCCCTACATAATGATTTGTGTACCTAGACATTTTCAGTCAGTGCTGCACAAAAGAAATGTTACACCTATATATATTTTTCATGTAGAGATCCTGACCAGCTGCATTGGAAGAGCTCCTCTCACCCTATGTTTAATGGGGCCTACAGATAAAATAGCCCCCCTTTTACAAATCTTTGGAAGAAAACAAAAACGCAGATCTCGTACCTGAATTATTGGAGAATTTGCTTTACTTCGTCATGGTCTTGGGGCTCCTTTTATAAATAAGTTTCTTTACTAGCAGAAACAGGAAAAACATGTAGCTAAACAAGGAAGGCTTACAGACAGTTCTTATTTAACTCAGTATGGTTCCAGGAAAGAAAGAGCGAGTACAATTTGAAGAACACAGAGCATGTTACTCAAGGAATAAAAACCTGTATCCTTGCAGCATTCACTAGGTAGATGACATCACTCTTTAGATTAATGGAGGCTTATTTTACTACACTGTAACATTTGTAGTTTACCTTAAAGCCCAACTCCTGGCACAAGAACCTTACCAGGTTTGAAGCCGTTAAACATTCTTTTGCCAGAAAAGCACTGCTGGCATGTATAATTTCTCTTTATGTCCTGCAAATCTGCTCAGCAACATGATATGATTATTGCAGTACATTGCTGTACTTCCAGGCCACTCTGATATGACCACTGCAGGTCTTATAGACCCTAGTGCTGAAGACCCCAGGGGCAGACTGACCATTTGGGAACTCGGGCACTGCCCAGGGCCTGTGGTCAGTAGGGGGCCCCATGAGATGCCCCTGGTACCTTTCGTAGGCTTTTTTGGTGTGGTTTAAGTGTGGGCGAGGACACAGGGGCCCCATGATCCCCTATTGCCCGGGGGCCCCATGAGTTGTCAGTCCGCCCCTGGAAGACCCCAAACTTTGATGTGTCAGAGGGGTTTGGAGACGCACCTTCAGCACTCGGGTCTATGAAACCTGCAGCAATTTCGTCTGAATGATATAGAAGTACAGCTTGCTGTACTAATTACGTATTTTAAACAAGCATATTTGCAAAGCATAGGAGAAGGTGGAGGCAAAGGAATGTTACACTGCTTAAACCTGGTAGGGTTACTGTGCTTAGATTTTTTTAAGCTTTAATGACCCTTAACCAAGTGATAGTTGATTATTTTCAACTCTCGTTGACTCTCATTAATCAAAATAGTGGTCATTATGGCACATAATGGGGTTGATTTAGTAAAGGCAAATAGACTGTTCACTTTGCAATAGCAGTTGCACTCTACTAAGGAATTTTCTCCAGAGCATAGTAAATGAGGGGAAGCTCTGACTTCCATCATCCAATTATGTGCAAGCAAAATTGCTGGTTTTTAATTTTCCCTGCATGTGACTGGGTATTCTTTGCAAAGTGAAGCTTCCCCTCATTTACTAAACTCTGGAGAAAATTCCTTGCAGAGTGCAACTGCACTTGCAAAGTGAACAGTCTATTTGCCTTTTGTAAATCAACCCTAGTGATAGTTAAAGCTTATGGAATTAAGTTTTTGTCTTGCTACAGTTCCCCTTTGTGTGCCCAGATTTTTAGTAATAGTGGGGATCATTTACTAAAACTGCATGGTGCAAGATCTGGTTCAGCTCTTCACAGAAACTAATTCGCTTCCAGGTTTTTATGTCAAAGCTTAATTGAACAAACTGAAGTTAGAAGCTATGTACATAGTGCACCCCTAAACTCTGCACTTAACGCACCCCCAGACTTTGCACAGAGTGCAGCCTTGAATTCTGAACCCTGTGTGTAACCCCTTCTCCCCCAAACTCTGCGCTCTGTACATAATGTACTCCCAGCATTTGATGCCCCTTTAAGATCCTCCCACTGTTAGTTATATTAGACCACACCTACTATTTGATGCTGTTTGGAGGGTATGTGTGTGTGTGTGGGAAGGGTGATTTTGGTGGAGTTCCTGCACCTATTTTCAGAGAAATAAAAAGTCCTGCATACTGACCTCCTGGGAGCATTTTTGTACTAGTGACCCCACCTTCCCAGCTGTGTTGTAACTATTAAGGTTTGGCGAAATCCCAAACTATAGCGCAGTGATCAGATATTTACAGAAACATAATGGATTCTGTTGCATAATGTTCATTTGTTTAAAATGTCATTTTCTTCTTTAATTGTATGTTTTCTGCATTTTGGATGCCTCTTTCCCTACACCCTGCAGGAGGTATGTACTGTCTATGTTCACTGTGTGTGGGTGCTAAGCACAAAATGCTTCCTTTCTTTGCTGGGTTCTTGCTGATGGCAGCTGCTGCACTCTTTCCCTCTTTTTTTCCATATGCATAAGACGAACAGGGGTCTCAATAACCTATACAATATAGATTTTCTCTTCTCCTATTTATGAACTAGTCAAGCATGCTACTATTAGGTTTTAAAAGTCTCTGATCATATACATGGACATAAAAGAGAAACCCTTAATTAGATTAAGCAGTAGTCACTGTTGAGAAGCAGACCACTGTTATTACATTATACAGCTATTCCATCACCAGTGTACTGTATATATTATGTTGCTGGACAACAAACATTGCTATTACTTATAATTAGTGTTTTACATTTAGCAACATATTACACATATGAAAATTTGCCATCCAGCTTGTCTCATGAGTCACTGGGTATACAGTAAACCTCTCCTGACAAACATCTATTTTAACCCCACACCTTTTTCTTCCAGAAGTGTGTGTGCTTTAAAGGAGGAGTATGGCCAAAGCTGTTTTGGCCCTACTTCTCCTGTGGGTCACAGGAGTGCACTTATTTTTGCTCTAATGTGACCAAGATTCAGCTGACAGTAGGCTAAAGCCCTCTGTCTGTTTACCTCACCGAACTGGTCCAGGCTGTGCAAGGATCCCGACAATGATGCTGGCATTCACCCGGATTTGTGATGGGCAGCTGGCTCAGTCTCTCAGCATACCACAGAGAGCCTAAGTGAGCCACTTCTGCCCCTCCACAGCCTGGCACACCAGTGAGCGCTGGAGGGGCAGAGTAGAGCGCCACAGACTGACATTCACTGCTGTCCCGGGGTGAAATAAGAAATATGCCCAAGAGGGGTTCGATATATTCGGCTGGTGAAGGAGCGTCTGCACGATCTGTCCGACATAATGTTCCTGCAGACACACCACTGTTCTGGAGACTTCCTGGATGCATAATCTCAGTAGATACTCCCAGACAGTTAAAGGGTTTCAGGACCCAGCTCTTTTTAATGCTCTGACTGGGAAAAGCAGTCAAAATCCCGATCTCTGCCATGGGCCATAATCGGTGGGTTGAAGGCTAGCACATAGTCCCCTCCAAAAGCCCCTGTCCAGGTTGGTTCTGTCACAAGCGTACTCCTCCTTTCCCTGAGAACATATTCCTATCATGAGCTGTAGAATACAGCAAAGTACAAAAAAACTGAGTCCGCTGCCGGTCCAAGCTTTTGGGGGGTTCTTTTCAGAGCCTGGATTATTTCTGTAATGTCAGCCGGCAGTGGGCTGAAAACGGGTCAGAACGAACTGCACTCCTGTGACACATAGACGTATAGCCAAAATAGAGTTTTCTATACTTCTCTTTTTTATTAGCTGTTTTAAATTTTTCCATTTTCATTATTTGCTCACAACTTTTCATTTCAAATGTGTTTTTATTAAATTCCCAAATAAAGTTGGTAAATTCTCAACTAAGGTTGTGAAATAAGAATGCGAATTAACAATGCAAAAATGGTGGCTCTGCTGCATAACCTATGTTGTGGGCCATGATTGTTAGGATAAGCTATAACATCTATATGTTATAAAAATCTATAGCAGACCAGGCGAAAGAAAACCTGCATAAGAAGTGAAAACTGAATGTCAAAGTCAATCATTAGACAAGTGAAACACATATGTGACCAGTATTACCTGCCAGATTGTTTATCATTCTGCTCCCTCCATTATGTTCTGTCAGAAAGCCCCCAGTGTTAGATTGCCATGACCATGCAATTAAGTTTATTAAGGTATTTGAGGTTAGAGGTCTTTGGAATATAATTACAAAGGCCGAAATTGACTAATTCATAGTACTCATGGTCAAACACTGATCCAAACCTGACTGGAGAAATGTCAGGATACGTCCCACTGAGTATTTCCTGGGATGAAATCTACTTTACTCCTACCAGTAGCTTTCCAAGTGTAATGGTAGATTTCTTAGCTATTAACAGGTAGTACTTTTCGAATTAGAAGAGACCCCTGTCACTCAAAACATTGGCTTCCACAATGTGGTAAACCGGTCGGAATTATATGGATCACCAGAATGCATTTTCAAATGTTATAGAAATATTTTATCATTTCAAATTACTTTATAAACTAAAACAAAAAAATGCAACTGTATATGACAGTTACACCAATAAATAGTATTGCAAACTGATGCTCAAGACTTTTTTCAAAAAATCTCAAGCCTAGATGTGATCACTTGACATAGTTACATAGTTAGTCTGGCTGAAAAAAGACAAATGTCCATCCATTTCAACCATTAAAAAGTTACAATGTAGGAAAATAAAGTTGTAACTTTCCTATTTGGAGATTAAATTTCTTTTCCTCCAGACATAAAGCGTGCCTCCTAGTCCTCTGTGATGACTTCAGGGTGAATAACTCTACACCGAGTTCACTATATAAGCCACTGATGTATTTATACATGTTGATCATACATATGCCCCCTTAATCTCCTCTTCTCAAGAGAGAAATTCAATTCCTCTAATTTTTCCTCATTGCTGAGCTCCTCCATGCCTCGTCAGTTTGGTTGCCCTTCTCTCTACTTTCTCCAGTTCCCCAATGTTCTTTTTGTGAATTGGTGCCCAAAATTTAACTGCATATTCCATATGACGTCTTACTAATGATTTGTACAGGGGTAATATTATCTCTCTCTCTCTCTCTCTCTCTCTCTCTCTCTCTCTCTCTCTCTCTCTGGAGTTTATACCTCTTTTAATACAAGAGATGATTTTGCTTGCTTTAGAAACCACAGCTTGGCATTGCATGCCATTATTAAACTTGTGATCTACCAGAACTCCCAGATCCTTCTCCACCATTGATTCCCCCAGTTGTACTCCCCCTAGTATGTATGATGCATGCATATTTTTAGCCCCCCAAGTACATAACCTTAAATTTATCAACATTAAACCTCATTTGCCACATAGTGATTACATTATCAGGAACCACTTTGATTAGTTCTTGATTATCGAGGTCTCCATCTGTCACTGAGTGCTGAGATTGAGTCAGCTGGGTAAAGGGAGTACTAATGGCTCTTAATGAGAAAATGTATCTCTGGCATGGCTTATTGTGCTGCGGAACATTAATAGATTGCAGGCTGGAAGATGTTAAAGTCATATTCCTCTGCCTTTTAAGAATGCAGGTCTCTTTTGCTTTAGCATGGCAACCATTTGCTATTGCATGTCACCTTTTTTAATAGTTATTCGGTCAAATTCTACTGAATAACATGCATAACTGTTTTCACACTTTGAAGTCTTCTGCCATTTACTCCTCTTTTGACTTTTCAGGAGGTCGTGTTAAAACATGGAAAAGGCGATGGTTCATTCTGACTGACAACTGTCTGTATTATTTTGAGTACACAACGGTGAGAGAAATGTTTTTAAATGTGATATTATCCCTACCTACGTATGGATAGACCTAAATGTTGAGGAGGCCTCATCAACCGCAAATGTATGGTAGAAAGCAGTATAATAAGGAAAGAAAGCTAGCTTCCTGACTGAAAAGTTATCAGAAGGAAAGCAACTGTAGATGGGTCTGTAACATGGCCAAGTCAGACATCTATGATGTCTAAAGGCAGTCAGAGATCCACTAAAAGTAAAGAAAACCCTTGAGATACTTTTTATATAGATAAGAAAAACATAGAATACCATAAGTTACAACATAATGCAACACTATAAGATTAAAAAGCTGCTGTTTTAAGAAGCCGCAATCAATGGGACAGGTTAGAAGAACCTGGGCTAAAAGATATTCTATCCTCTATTAGGCACAATAGGCACACTTGCCTCCTTTTATTTGTTACCCTTGTCATGAAAACAAACAAAAGCACTTGCCCAGGCTAAGCTGTCATGTTTGTGCTGCAGTCAACTGCGAGCAGTGCCCAGGCATGGTCGGTCATAGCTGCATCTCTTCACTTCCTTTCTAAATCCATTGATGCCTTTATTTTCGCAGTCACATCAGAAAACATTTGAGAAACGCATACAAATCTTAAAAACTCTCTAACCTCATAATTCTCAGAGTTCATACTAAATAATAAAAGAACTCCTTTTAACAGGTTTTCCATTTAACATAATAAGAAACTATGATATCTACTCCATATATTTACCTAATCAGAAAATGGAATCCCAGTCCACTGTATTCAAAACACTTTATCATTATATGGTTTTAGAGGACTCTTTCCTTTTGAAGTAGTGACATTTTCTGTTTGTCACGTGTACAGGAAACACGCTCAATGTAGTTATATAAACTAACTTGACTGATACGGTACAAGTCACAGCAAGTCTCTCCATTACATCGTGGTTCATGCAGTTTTACCTTCAAGCAAAATACTGAATGGGAGCCATTACTACTTTAATTATACGTTTAGCCTAAAAATACCATAAATAATCCTAAAATAATGGGAGACCTCAAAAAACAAAATCAGTCAGTTAACTCTTAGGCCTTATTCACACAGGATTGAAAAAAAAAACAAACAGTCGTACTAGGTAGTCGACCACCTGCTCCTCCTCAGTAAACTCCACTTTCGCAGCGCACCTTTAGTATACAACACATACAACAGCAGCTCCCCTGCTCCTCTTCTTCTTTCTGTTGGGGTACTCCAAGGCTCTGTCCTTGGGCCCCTTCTTTTCTCTCTCTACACCTCCTCCTTGGCGCAATTGATAACCTCCCATGGCTTCTAGTACCAGCTCTATGCTGACAACACCCAGAAATATCTCTCCACTCCCCAGCTCACCCCCTCAATCTCCTCACATATCACAAATATACTAAGCCAGGGCTTGAAAAAGCAGCTCGCCCGCTTGCCAAATGCGAGGAGAAATTCCTCTGTGGCGAGCTTCTGCGAGCGGTGAGCACAAATGAAGCATGAAGCGACTGCACCTGCGCTCTAAGCCTCATTGTGAAGCCGAGTTCCGGTTTACAACTTCTGGTTTCCGGCTTCTGTGGCACCGCCGCCGAGGGGAGAGGTGCAGGAGAGGTCCTCTGTCCTCCGCTGAGTGGAGACACCCTCTCCACCGCCGCGGGGGACTCGGCGGGACAGTAAATACTGTATACAACATGTCATATCACTATAATGGAGTACAGGGGAGCTGGGATATACATTACTCAGTAATGTATATCCCAGCTCCCCTGTACTCCATTATAGTGATATGACATGTATACAGTAATATATATCCCAGCTCCCCTGTACACCATTATAGTGATATGACATGTATACAATAATCATTACTGTATACATGTCATATCACTATAATGGAGTACAGGGGAGCTGGGATATACATTACTGTGTACAGTTTTATATTTTGGACTATTTATTCTAAAGTTAAATGTAATTTCATAAGCTTTAAGAGGGTGTGGCTGGGGGTGGGGCGGGGGTGGGGTTTGGGTGGTCCAGGGTGGGGTTGGGGGCGGACCTGGGCAAGGTGGGTGGGGCAACTGGTGGAGAGTAAGTTTTGTGACCGGCTAGTAGGTCTGGACTCGAAATTTTAACACCTGTACTAAGCGACATATCAGAATGGATGTCACACCACTCCCTCAAGCTCAATCTTTCTAAAACCAAGCTTGTAATATTTCCTCCTCCCCGATCCCCCACTCGTGACTTTACCGTTAAGATCAACAGCACAACCATTGGTCCTTCCACTTATGCCAGGGGTGCTAGGTGTACTCCTAGACTCTGACCTCTCCTTTTGGCCCCACATCCAATCACTGGCTAAATCTTGCTGCCTCAGCCTCCGCAGCATTTCCAAAATCCACCCCTTCCTGACTAATGACACCACAAAACAACTTATTCACGTCTTGGTTGGTTATATCCCGCCTCGATTACAGCAACTCCCTCATAACTGGTCTACCGTTACACAGGCTATCCCCCCTTCAGTCTATTATGAATGCTGCTGCTAGACTCATACACCTCACCAACCCATCAGCGACTGCTGCCCCTCTCTGCCAATCCCTTCACTGGCTTCCACTAACCCAACATATAAAATTCAGAATACTAACCACAACATACAAAGCCATCCACAACACTGCCCCTAGCTACATCACCAACCTCATTTGCAGATATCGTCCAAATTGCCTGCTTTGCTCCTCCCAAGACATCATGTTCTCTAGCTCCCTCGTCACCTCCTCCAATGCTCGCCTTCAGGACTTTTCCAGAGCCTCTACAATCCTCTGGAGCCCCCTACCCCAGTATGTCTGGTCAGCTGCCACCCTGTCTGCCTTCAGGCGATCTTTGAAAGCTCACTTATTCAGGGAAGTCTACCCCACCTCCACCTTAGAACTGTACTTGAGTCACCTCCATCAGACCATCCCCTACAGCTATTGCCTTTTTGTACCACCTCCCCCTTCTTTTAGATTGTAAGCTCCATGAGCAGGACCCTCCTATTCCTTCTGTACTGAATTGTATTGTAATTGTACTGCCTCCCTTTTTATATTGTAAAGTGATGCACAAACTATTATTACACGGGATTTATATAGTGCCAACAATGTACCACCTTCCTCAACATTGCTGCTGACCGAGTACACCCCTTCATGGAAACTGTATTCCCTGATAGCAATGGCCTCTTTCAGCAGGATAATGCACCCTGCCACACTGCAAAAATGGTTCATGAATGGTTTGAGGAACACAACAACGAGTTTGAAGTGTTGACTTTGCCTCCAAATTTTGCAAATTAAATGGAGCATCTGTGGGATGTGCTAGAAAAACAAGTCTGATCCATGGAGGCCCTACCTTTTGACTTACAGGACTGAGAGGATCTGCTACTGATGGCTTGGTGCCAGACACCATAGCATACCTTCAGAAGTCTAGTGGAGTTCATGTCTCGACGGGTCAGGGCTGTGTTGATGGCAAACGGGGACCTATTCAATATTGGGTGGTCATAATGTTATGGCTGATAGGTGTATTTTCTGTTATAATTGTTGTGACTTCTATTTTACATATGCATTTACCTGGGTTATCTTTTTTAAAGTCATGTTAATCTGTGCTGTTTAGATATTGACTGTTACACTTTGCTTTGTAGGACAAGGAACCCCGTGGGATAATACCATTGGAGAACCTCAGTATACGGGAGGTCGAGGATTCTAAGAAGCCTGTGAGTGTTCATTTGTAAAAGAAGTTGATGAAGCATGTTAATCCTTGTGACAGCAGGATAGTATAGAGCAGACTGGGCTCCGTTTGTATGACATTTCTCTGCTAGCAGGACAGTATGGAGCATACTGAGTTCAGTTAGTATAATGTTTCTCTGCTACTCTGTAAAGCAGGGGTCTCCAAACTTTCTAAACAAAAGGGCCAGTTTACTGTCCTTCAGACTTTAGGGGGCTGGACTAGGGCCAGTGGGAATGGAAAATAAGCTGGCCTCAATGGGAGTAAACAATGCCCCATTATTGGTATTGTTAGGATAAATAGTGCCCCATTTTTGGTATCAAGGCAGGGAAGGAATAGTGCCCCATCATTTGTATCACGGGAAGGAATAGTACCCCATCATTGGTGTCAGTGAGAGGAATAGTGCCCTGCTGCTAGTGTCAGTGGGAAGAATAGTGCTCCATCATTGGTGTCAGTGGAAAGAATAGTGCCCCTTCGAATGTTGTCAATGGGAGGAATAGTGCCCTATTTTTGGTATCAGTGACAGGAATTATGTCCCATTGTTGGTGTCAGTGGGAGGAATATTGCCTTGTGTCGGTGGGAGGGGTAGTGCCTCAAGGGCCAGATAAAGGTAAGCAAAAAGGCCACATCCAGCCCCTGGGCCACAGTTTGGAGACCACTTCTGTAAAGGATCACTCTTGGTATAAATATCATGGCATCCCTGTTAACAGGGTATTACGTGGTTTTAATGGTCTACTTTACTGCTACATGTGTTTGGTTTTGAATCTATGCAAAGGCTGTGGAAAACGTGAGATATGTATTAGTAAAACTCCTGTCCTAGTAAAACAGGTCTGATTGATCATCTTACAGCACACTTCAGAAACTTTGGCAAGTGGCAAGTCCTTAAGCCGTTTGCAGTTTTCCCATTTTATGACTTAGTGTTTTCTACGCTTTATTTAGCCCTAAACTTTTCATTCATGTGTTGCGGTGTCCTACTAGTTTCCATTTTAGCATTGAATTGAAATTGGGAGGTAGAGAGAGTAAAGACAGACTAACATGGTACATTTAAAGCCTAAGTTTAGCTAAAATAAAAATATAAGAATCAGCTCAAGGGACATAACTTACAGTTAGTATAATGTGTCCCTTGTGCTGATTCCTCTTCTTTTAGAATAATTCTTCCAGTGCTGCAGGGGTTAATACAACTAAAGGACTATCCAGAGCTCTCATAAAGAAAGCTTGAGTATGCCTGCCCTTTCCTGCCAGATTGTCATTTATAAAAATTGTAATACCGCTTCTATGAAAAATGGAGGAAGACCCTCTTATTTTGGTGGGAATATTAAAGGCACAAAGAAACCTATAACAAGATTAATGTATATAAAAAGGTTAATCAATTTATTATTGTACAAAACATTAAAAATCCCCATAGTGCACAAATATAACCAGTTGATCCTCATGAACAGCCAAAAGATATTATAACATACTATATTGACTTATTCAGCGAGTGTACTAAATAGCTACAAACTAGAAAGCAGCTCACACTTACACATGCTCATGACATGTGCATAATCTAAGAGGCAGTTATAGAGGCGGTGATGTATACCTATAACCGCCTCTTTTGTGTGGTTCTCAGGGAATTTTTAATGTTTTTGAACAATAAAAAAATTGATTTTAACGTTTTATATAAATTAATCTTGTTATAGGTTTCTTTGTGCCTTTTAACCACTCACCTACAGGGCACTTATACTCCCTTCCTGCCCAGGCCAATTTCCATCTTTCAGCGCTGTCACACTTTGAATGACAATTGCGCAGTCATGCAACTCTGTACCCATATGAAATGTTTATCATTTTTTTGTGGCAGAGCTTTATTTTGGTGGTATTTAATCACCTCTGGGTTTTATATTTTTTCTTAAACAAACCAAAAACCACTGAAAAGTTTGAAAAAAAAAAGTTTTTTCTTAGTTTTTGTTATAAAACTTTGTAAATAAGTGATTTTTCTCCTTCACTGATGTGCGCCAATTAGGCTGCAGTGATGTGCACTGAAAGGCAGCACTCATATATGGCACTGATAGGCGGCACTGACTGGCACTGATAGGCGGCACTGGTTGGCAGCACTGATTGGCAGCACTGATAGGCGGCACTGATAGGTGGCACTGATTGGCAGCACTGATAAGTGGCCCTGACTGGCACTGATGGGTGACACTGAAAGGCAGCTCAGATGGGCACTGATATGTGGCATTGATGTAGCACTGATGGGTACTGGCAGATGGCACTGATGAGCACTGACAGCTGGCACTGATGGACACTGACAGGTGGCACTGCTGGGGCTACACAGATCATCAGGGCACACTGATCATCAGTGCCCTGATGATCAGTGTACATGTCCCCTCTGAGTGATGCCGATTACCGGCTTTGCTCTCCTCTCGAACTGTCAGCGTGACAGCTCGTGAGGAGAGAAATGTCGATAATCGGCATTTCCCTATTTACATGAGATCAGCTGTGATTGGACACAGCTGATCACATGACCGAGCCGACATCTTCGGCTCTTTCCGTTGATCGGTGATCTGCTGTGTCTGAGGGACACAGTGCACCACCGATCCCCGCGCTGTGCGCTCCTGGGGCCACGCATGCGCGGTTAGAATAGGACGACGTCATATGACGTCCTCCCAGAACAAAACAACCGCCTTGCGTCCGTCTTTACACTATATGGCGGGCGGGAGGCAGTTAAAATCCCACCAAAATAAGAAGGTCTTCCATTTTGTACTCAATTTGGGATAGTACTACTTCACTACACCCATCCAATGTACTCCTTCTATGAATGACACAGGAGCTCTGAATGGAGGGAGCAAAACTACCAATCATCTACCCACCTCTCATTCATAGATCTTGTGTCATTCATAGAAGCTGTACTACAGATTCTATGAATGGCTGATTGAACAGGAAAAGGTACAGTGAAGGAAATAAAGTATTTGATCCCCTGCTGATTTTGAATGTTTGCCCACTCACAAAGAGAGACAGAATAGCAACTGAGAGACAGGATAGCAACAAAAAATTCAAAAGAAATGCATGTCTAACAAATTATGCACTGATTTGCATGTTCATGAGGGAAATAAGTGTTTGATTCCCTATCATTCAGCAGGATTTCTGGCTACCAGGTGTCTTTCATACAGGTAATAAGCTGAGATTAGATACAGTCTCTTAAAGGGAGTGCTGCTAATCTCATTTTGTTACCTGTATAAAAGACACCTGTCCACAGGAGAAATCAAACAATCAGATTCCAAACTCTCCACCATGGCAAAGACCAAAGAGCTGTCCAAGAATGTCAGGGACAAGATTGTACACCTATACAAGGTTGGACTGAGCTATCAAACTATCGCCAAGCAGCTTGGTGAGAAGGTGACAACAGTTAGTGCAATCATTTGCAAATGGAACACAAAACAACTGTCAGTCTCCCTAGGTCTGGTGCACCATGCAAGATCTCACCTTGTGCAGTGTCAATGATCATGAGAACAGTGAGGAATCAGCCCAGAACTACACGTGAGGATCTTGTCAATGATCTCCAGGCAGCTGAGACCACAGTCCCCAAGAAAACAATTGGTAACACACTACGCCGACAAAGATTGAAATCCTGCAGTGCCCACAAGGTCCCTCTGCTCAAGAAAGCACATGTCCAGGCCCGTCTGAAGTTTGCCACTGAACATCTGAATGATGCAGAGGAGGATTGGTTGAAAGTGTTGTGGTCAGATGAGACCAAAGTCGAGTTTTTTGGCATCAACTCAACTCTCCATGTTTGAAGGAGGAAGAATGCTGCCTATGACCCAAGAACACCATCCCAACTGTCAAACATGGTGGTGGAAACATTCTGCTTTGGGGGTGTTTTTCTGCTAAGGGGACAGGACAACTGCACCGCATCAAAAGGACAATGGATAGCGTAATGTACCGTCAAATCTCGAGTGAGAACCTTCTTCTCTCAGCTAGGGCATTGAAAATGGGTTGTGGATGGGTGTTCCAGCATGACAATGATCCAAAACACATGGCTAAGGCAACAAAGGAGTGGCTCAAGAAGAAGCACATTAAGATCCTGGAGTGGCCTAGCCAGTCTCCAGACCTTAATCCACTTGAAAATCTGTGGAGGGAGCTGAAAGTTCGAGTTGCCAAACGTCAGCCACCGAACCTTAAAGACTTGGAGAGAATCTGCCAAGAGGAGTGGGCCAAAATCCCTCCTGAGATGTGTGCAAACCTGGTGGCCAACTACAGGAAACATCTGACCTCTATGATTGCCAACAAGGGATTTGCCACCAAGTACTAAGTCATGTTTTGTGAAGGGGATCAAATACTTATTTCCCTCATGAACATGCAAATCAGTGCATAATTTGTTAGACATGCATTTCTGCTGAATTTTTTGTTGCTATTCTGTCTCTAAGTGTTACAATAAATCTACCATTCGATTTTTAGAGTACTCATTTCTTTGTGAGTGGGCAAACATTCAGAATCAGCAGGGGATCAAATACTTATTTCCTTCACTGTAGGTATAGTTAGGCTCTCTTGATGAGAGCCCTTAAAAGACCTTTAGTTATATTAACCCCTGCAGCACAGAAAGAATATGGCTAGGGGTTAGTACAGAGGAAGATTCTCCTAAAAGAATCAATACAAAGGACAAAACATACCTAACTGTAGGTATATGTTTTTGATTTTAGATAAACTTAGGCTAACTTTTAAGGTAATGTTTTCCTGTAGTTACAGTACAGTTATGCAAGATTTAAGAATGAAAGCAAATGTGTTTCAACTTTTGCAGTGAAACTGTAATGAGTTCTAGATTATCTTGTACACAGATTCTGCATGAGATGGTCCTCTGAGATCTGTCAGTATAATCATTGACACTCATAGTGCGATTACTGCACAAGTCTTTTTATAAGGTTCCATGACCAGTGGGTTAATTTTGTAAAAGTACTTACTGCATCCTAAGTTTTTGTTTCTTTGTGACTGGATTTGTATGCAACACTCCCTTTCCTTACATACTTCAAGAAAAACCAGTCCAACAATTATCTTGGTCCTTATCCTTTCCTCAGTGCCTGCTATTTTTTACTTATAGAATGGCTTACTTTGTTGTTCTTTCTTTGTAGAACTCCTTTGAGCTCTTTATACCAGACAACAAAGACCAGGTGATCAAAGCCTGTAAGACAGAGGCTGATGGAAGAGTGGTAGAGGGTAATCACACAGTGTATCGTATCTCCGCACCTTCAGCAGAAGAAAAAGATGAGTGGATAAAAAGCATAAAGTAAGTGGCTGCTAGTGTCCAGTGATGGGTCTGAGCACATTTATACAGTAAAGCTGGAACTACACTAGTAGGTTTTTGTACAAACATTCATACAAAAATTATCAGTATATTCTGGTAAGACTTGATGAATGTTGTTTAATAGCATTTCAAAATTGTGATTGCTTTTTACATTTGAGAAATATTTTCCATCCTGATCCTTCAAACTTTCTCGTCACTGAGGATGAAATTGAACTTCTATTTAACCCCACTAATGGTAAGTAAATGGTAGAATTCAAATGAAATTCTGCTAGTGTATGGCCAGCCTGTGAAAAACAACCCCCCTCCCCCCCCCCATGTAACTGGGATTAGAAGAGGGGGAACAATCAGGAGTGCAGCCTAGGGCAACAACACTGCTTCTCTATAGATACTGTACAGTGAGTGAGTGTTGTCACCCTAGGACAGGAAATGTGTTACTGACAGAATCACCATATGAAAATAAAGGCAGAACCGTGAAAAAAAAAAAGCAAATGCCCCACAAATAAGGACTGGTAAACTGATGTGTATATATATATATATATATATATATATATATATATATATATATGTGTGTGTGTATGTTATCTGCCTTGACAATATTTCTTTTATCTGTTTGGCACAGTGTTGCTTGATGTAATTCTAATTGGTGACTTTGAGTGAGGGATACCTGTCCATCTTGCATTCCATTGAGGCATCTGGAGAGATTCTGAAATGGCAACCTTTGTTTTAATAGAATTCACCACTTCTTTTTTTATTTGATGTTGATATTTGATTTGACTCTTAAAAGTCTTAAGCTGGCCATACATCAATAGAAATATGGCTGGTTTAGCAGGGACCTGACAAATTTCATTCCATGTATGGGCACTTGAACATAAGTTAATCTACCAGTCAATCTCTGTTCAAACAGCCTGTTGGAAGAAATCAGCTCGGTCAGCACTGCAGGCTATAGCCTGCAGTGCTAATCGGTGTATTCTGACCGCGGAGAAGTCTCTCAACTTTCAGAATACAATGACACAGCGGGAAGGATTCCACTATTGACCTCGAATGTGTGGATGGGGCATTCAGGTCAGTTTTTCCATTCAGATGAAAAATCTGACTCCTCTCTGGTCAGCTTTAGAGATGGTTTTGCATCCATATTCAAACTAATAGGCTTAGTAGCTTGTCTCTGCTGGCTTTAAGAAATTTCGTTTGAGTAAGATACCTTTATTAATCTCTGTGATATGGCTTTTGTTAGGATTTAAAGTCCAGTTTAATTTACAAAAATACATATTTAGTCAGATGGACATAATGCTAACAACCTCGATTTTTACTTTTCTAATCCCTCCTGCTATAGCAGGACAGTGCATGTAAGCATGACTGTGCAGTGCAGTAGTCACCAGAGTTTGATCTTTAATCTACCAGGCATGGTCAGACACTCTTTCTTTTCCTCAGTCTGTTAAAGAAGAACTCCAGGAAAATGTTTTGTTTTTTTTTTTTCCCATGCAGTGGGGCTGTGTCGGCACTGCATGGGTTAATTGATCATTTTTGTCTATGGGTTAGGAGAGTGGAGCTATACTTGCCTAATTGGTCAATCCTCTGAGTGCACGACCGGTCCCGGCCTCTCATGCCCCCTGCACGCTAGCATGGACTGTTCTGACGTCATAATGCCCATAGACCAGCTTTGGAATTGAGAACAGCAGGAACAGTCCAACACTGGACGTGGGGGAGCACTTTTATCTGAAGGATCGGGTAAGTATAGCCTTTCTTTGTGCCCCTGGACAAAATGAGCAGTTAACCCATGCAGTGCGCGCACAGCCCCACTGCATGGGAAAACAACATTTTTGTGGAGTTCTGCTTTAAGTGAAATGTGACTGTTAACCACCTATACCAGCATGAAACATTGGCATGAGTAGGCAGGAAGTATTAGGAGACAGAGGTACTTTATTGCATTTTAAAGGTAAAACCATTCCGAATTATAACATAGGGTTGGACAGGATAAAGGGAAAATTTAAGGTGTGTTACCATAGATTTAAGTAGCTGACATTAGTAGACAGGAGTGCCCAGATCCATAACAGGCTATATTTAGAAAGCGGACTCTAGTAACCCTCTAAGTAATCCGAGTTATTACAGAATTTTCTATATTCTGAGGACACATACAATGAATTCCTTATAAATTAACTTTGCATTATTTAAAAAAACCTGTTTTGTTTTTTATTTTTTTCAATTTCCTGCAATCCAAAATACATTTGTAAACAGACATTTTTCACTATCTACAGGAATTTAAAGTCAGCCCTTATATTTAAGGCTTTTGCCCTTTGACCTCCATTCAAAAATTGCCTACAATAATGTAATGCAAGTTGAAAAGGATAAAAACAAAACCTATGTGGCTGACGGCCAACTTAAAAAAGCTATAAATCATAAGAAAAGAGCTTTTAAAAAAATATAAAAATGAATTTTAAATATTACTAAGAATATAACAGAATGTAAAGAGGAAATCAAGGCCACAAAAAATTGACAAACGACAGATTGCAAAAGATAGCTGGACAAAGCACAAAAAAATCTTCAAATATGTTAACAGTAGAAAGGTCCGGTCTAAGCATGTAGGCCTTTTACAAAATAATCTGAAGTGGGTGACTGGGGACAATGAGAAGGCAAATTTAATACATACCTTCTTCAGCTCTGTGTATACAAAGGCGTATGGGGGAGCTCTTGTCCATAATGGGCATTGTATTGACACCGCTCCAGATGATCCACAATGGCTCAAAATAGATATGGTCCAGAAATATTTAGACAGAATAAAGGTGAATAAAGCACCTGGACCGGATGGCATACACCCACATGTCCTAAAAGAATTGAGCTGCGTCATTTCAAATCCATTAGTTCTAATTTTTAAGGACTCTTTAATGACTAGCATAGTACCACTGGACTGGCATAAGGCCAATGTGAGGCCTACATTTAAGAAGGGATCAAAGTCTTTACCAAGTATCTATAGACCTGTTTAACTTCTATAGTGGGGAAGTGGAGAGTTTAATAAATGACCACATAGATGAGTTCTTGCTGGAAAAACATATTTTATGAAACACAGAAGTTGTCAAACAAATCTGATTTCTTTTTATGAGGAGGTGGGAAAAACCTTGCACAGAGGGGTGGTTGTGGACATGGTATACTTGGATTTTGCAAAAGCATTTGACTCAGTTCCCCAAACATGGCTAATGTGTAAGTTAAAGTTCTACAGTCTTGGAAGAATCAGTTTGTAAAAGGATAGAAAACTGGCTAAAAGATCGTATTCAGAGAATAGTGGTTAATGATTCATACTCTGATTGATTGGTCTAGGGTTGTCAGTGGAGTACCCCAAGGTTCAGTGTTGGGACCCTTACTTTTTAATATATTTATAGATGATCTGGTATTAAAAGTAACATTTCAGTCTTTGCAGATGACACCAAGCTGTGCAGTGGAATAATATCCTTACAGGATGTCTCCAACTTACAAGCCGATCTCAATGCACTGTTTAATTGGGCAACTATGTGGCAAATGAGGTTTAATGTTGATAAATGTAAAGTTATGCACTTGGGTGCTAAGAATATGCATGCATCATACATACTAGGGGGAGTACAACTGGGGGAATCAATGGTGGAGAAGGATCTGGGAGTTCTGGTAGATCACAAGCTTAATAATGGCATGCAATGCCAAGCTGCGGTTTCTAAAGTGAGCAAAATCCTCTCTTGTATTAAGAGTTATGGACTGCAGAGAGAGAGATATCATTTTACCCCTTTACAAATCATTAGTAAGACCTCATCTGGAATATGCAGTTAATTTGTTCGACACCAATTCACAAAAATAACATTGGGGAACTGGAGAAAGTGCAGAGAAGGGCAAACAAACTGACGAGGCATGGAGGAGATCAGCAATGAAGAAAGATTAGACAAATTTCTCTCTTGAGAAGAGGAGATTAAGGGGGGATATGATCAACATGTATAAATACATACAGTGGAGCAAAAAAGTATTTAGTCAGCCACCAATTGTGCAAGTTCTCCCACTTAAAAAGATGAGAGAGGCCTGTAAATGGCATCATAGGTAGACCTCAACTATGAGAGACAAAATGAGAAAAAAAAATCCAGACAATCACATTGGCTGATTTGGAAAGAATTTATTTGCAAATTATGGTGGAAAATAAGTATTTGGTCAATATCAAAAGTTCACCTCAATACTTTGTTATATAACCTTTGTTGGCAATGACAGAGGTCAAACGTTTCCTGTAGGTCTTCACAAGGTTGGCACACACTGTTGCTGGTATGTTGGCCCATTCCTCCATGCAGATCTCCTCTAGAGCAGTGATGTTTTGGGGCTGTCGCTGGGCAACACAGACTTTCAACTCCCTCCAAAGGTTTTCTATGGGGTTGAGATCTGGAGACTGGCTAGGCCACTCCAGGACCTTGAAATGCTTCTTATGAAGCCACTCTTTCGTTGCCCGGGCAGTATGTTTGAGATCATTGTCATGTTGGAAGACCCAGCCACGTTTCATCTTCAATGCCCTTACTGATGGAAGGAGGTTTGCACTCAAAATCTCACGATACATGGCCCCATTCATTCTGTCCTGTACATGGATCAGTCGTCCTGGTCCCTTTGCGGAGAAACAGCCCCAAAGCATTTTTTTGATTTTTTTTTTTTGATTTTTGCTCACCGTTCCGATCATTTTAACCCCACGGGGTGAGATCTTGCGTGGAGCCCCAGATCGAGAGAGATTATCAGTGGTCTTGTATGTCTTTCATTTTCTAATTATTGCTCCCACAGTTGATTTGATCACACCAAGCTGCTTGCCTATTGCAGATTCAGTCTTCCCAGCCGGGTGCAGGTCTACAATTTTGTTTCTGGTGTCCTTCGACAGCTCTTTGGTCTTCACCATAGTGGAGTTTTGAGTGTGACTGTTTGAACTTGTTATCAGTGTAAGAGACACCTGTCCACAACCTCAAACAGGTGCCATTGATACAGGTAATGAGTGCAGGACAGAGGAGCCTCTTAAAGAAGAAGGTACAGGTCTGTGAGAGCCAGAAATCTTGCTTGTTTGTAGGTGACCAAATACTTATTTTCCACCATAATTTGCAAATAAATTCTTTCCAAATCAGCCAATGTGATTGTCTGGATTTTTTTTCTCATTTTGTCTCTCATAGTTAAGGTCTACCTATGATGCCAATTACAGGCCTCTCTCATCTTTTTGAGTGGGAGAACTTGCACAATTGGTGGCTGACTAATTACTTTTTTGCCCCACTGTAAGTGGTCCATATAGTGAACTCGGTGTAGAGTTATTCACCTTAAAGCTGAGTTCCACCCAAAAGGGGAAGTTCCGCTATAATGCTTTGTCCCCCGCTCCCCATTAAGGATTTGTACCTTTGGGGAGTGAGGGGGGGAGCGGGTTTTTTAAAAAATTTTTAACCTGGCAGGAGCAAATTGCATTATGCTTTGATGGTGTTTTTTGTTTTCCTCTGGATCAACTGTAAGTATAGGATATACATTTTTTTTTTTGCTTATTTATTTTTACTTTTTATGGTTGAACTAGATGGACTTGTGTCCAAAGTCAGCCAGACTATGTAACTATGTATGTAATGTACAGAGGTTTGGACAATGCCAAATATATATAAATATATCTAACAATACTTGTCTTTTATAATCACGTCTGTAACAATCATTGTATCATATATGTACAATATGTAAAGGTACTTACAAAATAGTTTTTTCACTATACATCTGCCCTTGTGGGGAGCTTAGCTTTTGCAAGCTAAGAGGGCCATAGACTGCTTGCTTTTTCCTTCGTGGCAGCATTGGAGGATGCCTTTCATCATCACATACAATGTCACTGAGTGTCATTTAATCATCTGAGTGCCTCAGCATTGAATTTATTATGTTGCCCCCACTATCAGTCACCTGTACTACTGCTAATAGTCATGGAGTGCAGGGCCAGACAAGCTTAGTACCACATATAAACCAAAAGTGCCAGCTGTTGCTTTTGCCTCAATTGAAGAGAGTTTTCATACCACATTTCCTTTGGAGGGATTCCATGATCCCTAGAATGTAACTACAAATGAGGCTGGAGTTTACTTCTGCAAAAGGGAACCTTAGTTTTCCTCCATTCATATACATAAAAACATTTCTAAAAGATCTGGCCATAATTGAGGTCGACCAAACAAAAAAGACTACATTTAGAATGAAGGAAAAATGACAGTATTAAAAAAAGGCTGAATAGTCACATGATGTATGTAACAAGCTTCATCCATTCAATCCTTCTGTTTGTCTTTTTTGTAGAGCTGCCATCAGCAAAGACCCATTCTATGAAATGCTGGCTACCCGGAAGAAGAAAGTGTCTTCATTAAAAAGACATTAGATTGTCCTAGTGTGAATCTGGATCTTCTGAGGACATTGGAAGTAATTGATGTCCTTGATTTACATTGACAATCTTTACACCTAGCTTGTGGTGGAATATTTCAGTTTTCGCTATCACCTTTTAAATGTCTTTGCTTTCACAACACCAAATAATCTTAAAGCTTTTAATGTTATTGCCTGCTTCCTTGCTCTCTAGAGGCTGCAAATGGAAAACACAATAAGGTGATACCAGTAAGTTCTGTACTGAAAATGGCAAATGGCCAAAGGTCTTTGCAACCTCTAGGAGTTCTGATTGCTGCTCTTGTTTTTTTTTTGTCTCTACCACTGGCTGCAAGGGCAACAAGTGCATTAATGCAAAGTGATTAGATGTTAAACTGAGTTTGCCCTGTACAGTCACAAGGGTAGATATTGCTACAAAGATTAATGTCAAAGGCATCTGGATCTGTAATGAATGCTGCTTTTATATTTGGATTCATTTCCCTAGGGTAAAGGTTGCATCAGTGTTCTCTGCAGTGTTAGAGGGACCATGTGCCAGTCCTAAAGTTTTACAGTCTATAGTGCTGGTTCAAACTTGGGAGGCCTTACTAGTAACGTATTTACTTTGCTGCATTTATGGAGAAGAGGTTCCATCTGGCTCAGAATTCTCCAATAGATAAGGCAAGACCATTTGGTCCCATCCTTACTAATGGTGCAATGACAGCTTTTCTTTTTCACACTGTGGGCGGGGGAGACCTACACCATAGGAAAAGTCTTTCTCTGGATCTTGAAGAGAAGAGATTCCATACACTGAAAGATTTCTTTTACATGCTGGTTGAATTTAAAAGTTACTAGAGACAGACACCAGGGTTTTCATACCACACTCAGTTTCTTATTTCAATGATTGTGCTTTAAATAGAGGTGTCTGACTCATAATATGGCTTGTAAGTTACATATAATGGGAAGCCACCTCATCACGTGATGTCTGAGTGTGCTGCATTTGACAGTCAAGTGGGGATTTAGTGAAAAAAGGTTGAAAGCCATTTTTGCTTGTGTAGCTTGCCATGTACCCAGCTAAGGTACAAAAAGCACAGGATATGTCTGCAGGTACGAAGTCTTGCCTAAAGCATATATGCAACAGAACATGGGCACTTACTTTGGTTACCATATCAAACTCTGTAACAAAGGAGATACTAAGGAATTCTGTAAGCCAGGATTGTATACAGAGAAGCTGGATGTGGAAGCAAACCAAATCTTGTGTTTAAAACGCTGATGCCAGACCATATGACTGGCACTCAGTCAGATGTGAGTGACACCCAGAGGAGCAGTATGGATACACTGGACCACTAGTTTCTGTCCACATTTATTTTAATACGATCTCTCTGAGAGGTGATGTGTGCCAAGTCTACATGGGGGCTCAGCGAGAACCCCATTGTGACCCCTGTGTGCATGGGACCTTAGTGATATGTTCCAAATACATTTTCACAGAAATTCCTTGAATCCACTGTGGGTTTGGTCTGCTTTAACACATATTTATTTTTCTATTGACCTTTACTTACTAAATGGTACTATTTTAATAATCTAGATCTAAAGACTTTTTATAGGCAACATAGAAATGTTCTATATGTAATTCTTATACTGTTGTACTAAATGTTATGTGTTTAGAAATATTATATACCATCAGTCTTTCCACTGCCCTTTTATCTGTTCAATACATATTATAAATGTCATTTGTTGGTGAATTACATATTTGCTAGCATGTCTGTATATTTGCTGTATTGGAGAAATCCATTTGGGTACATATGTAAATCCCATGCATAATTTATATCTGTAAGTTCGTTTTGTTGCTTTGGTTTTTGTAATTTACCTTTTAGTATTCAATAAATAATTCAGCACATTCAGGACTCTATTCTCTTTTGTATGCAGAATGATCAATTTCTCTTCGCAGCAACTTTATGGCCCTTGGGTGATATATATTACAATACAATAAAAATTATAGTGGGAATCCAGGCATGCAGCTAAATAATCACTTAACCACTAAATAACCACTTAAGAAACCGAGATCTGTTAGTAAAAGCAGCACACATTACACATTGTTAGGCACACATTTAGCCCCTTGATCGACCTAGATGTTAACTCCTTCCCAGCCAGTGTCATCAGTACAGTGACAGTATATAGTATTTTCATTGATCACTGTATTAGTGTCACTGGTGATGTCAATGGCAGTTAGTTCCCCCCAGCGTCAGTTAGGGGTTTATTTACTAAAGCTGGAGAGTCCAAAATCAGACTCCCTTCTGCATAGAAACCAATCAGCTTCTAACCTCAGCTTGTTCAATGAAGCTTTGGCAATGAAACCTGGAAGCTGATTGGTTTCTATGCAGAAGGGAGTCTGATTTTGGACTCTCCAGCTTTAGTAAATAAACCCCTTAGTGTCAGACTGCCTGCCACACTATCGCAGTCCCATTATAAATTGCTGATCACTGCCATTAGTAGTATAAGTAAAAAATCCAATATATATACCACAGTTTGAAGACCCTATAACTTTCACCAATCAGTATAAACTTTTTGGTATTTTATACCAAAGACATGCAGCAGAATACATTTTGGCCAAAATTTATAAAGAAATTTGATTATTTACATTTTTATTGGATATGTTATACTGCAGAACTTCTTGGATGGAAGCGTGGTGACGTTATTTCCGGTACGGACGGCAGCCGCCATCTTGGTACACCCATGCAAGTACACACGTGTGTGTTCTCTGCAGTTTTATACTTGCGCATCTGTGGACCCTGTGTTTTTCTGGCTGTTTTTACAATAAATGTTTCAAGCCTACTGCACTATGGGAATCTTTTTTGTTCTAACCTTCTATATGGGGACCGCCTGAGAGGAGATTGGCTGATTACCTCCGTGAGGGAATACCACCACTTTTAGTACATGTATGAGAGTGTTTGGTTCCACCAAGAGGATTTCCTGGATTACGGCCAAGGGTGCAGATGTGATTAGGATTGCCTTCCAGAGTCCCTTGGGTGATATATATTACAATACAATAAAAATTATAGTGGGAATCCAGGCATGCAGCTAAATAAGCTAAATAATCACTTAACCACTAAATGTGATTAGGATTGCCTTCCAGAGTGCTACATTAAAGTGTGTTGACCCCTGGGGGTCGCAGCGTGGAGGTGAGCGTGCACGTTAGCTGGTGGCGGATATCTTTGTTGCAATGATCACTGGACGTTATAACCTATTGAATGAACACAGAGTTGTTTTGGATTGTGCACAATTATATTGATTTTTAGTCACTTTGTTGTTTCTTCACATTGTTTTTGGCACACAGTGTTCTATGTCATGTGATTTTATATGATCTAGTACCTTTATCATTTATTTATTAGGTCACGAGTGTGTTTATATTCACCGCATTGAGCCCATTTATTAATTTTTTGTTCACTTGTTGCCATTTCCATGATGGTTCATTTTTTCACTTCATACATTTTGAGGTAGTGCTATATTCACGAGATTGAGGCATATTCATGATCCACTCAGTTATTTGTTTACTTGCTGCATTTTTATCATCCTATTAATTTCATTTATCATATATGTTATTGGGGTAGCGCATCACCATTCCCCTCCTATATATGTTTTGATTACTGGTCATCACACCGTATTACTGAAGATTTTTTTGTTTCACCCAGGACATTTCACTTGGGACTTTCACATATATAGATGTTATATATATTACCCATGAGCACACCTTATGTTTATATTATGCTTTATTTCTAATTGATCGCTCACCGCTGCACTTCTATATGTTAATTTTTTTGTGGATGAAGGGGTTCATTTCTTGTGCTAGCTGCTTTTTATTGGCTCTTTAATGCTCCCTTGTATTTATAAATATTTTTCATTTATATCGCAATCACCACCAAAAGAAGGCTTTATTTGTTTGAATAAATGATATAAATTTTGTTTGGGTACAGTGTTGCATGGCCACTCAATTACCAGTTAAAGTAGCACAGTGCTAAATAACTTGGTCATGAAGGGGTAAAACATTCCGGAGTTGAAGTCTTTACAGATGAAGGTGTCACATCATCACTTGCAAAAATCCCCAATATAAATCTCCACAAAAATTCAAAGTTGTTGCATGAATATACTTCATCCATCTGTCATAAATAGACCCATCATGGGCTTCAAATTCAAGCTTTATACAGGAAGCAAAGAGCATCCCAAGAACAACAGGAGCTGCAACAGGGATAGGAGAGAAAGGAGCTACTTCTGGGTCGTGGAAGCCTGCTGTGGCCATGACACAGTTTATTGGTGTAAATGGTGACTTTGTCAAGTGGAGGTGCTTGAAGCATAAGGTCATTCGGGCAGCTCAGTGTTTTGCTAGTCTGAGGACAGAGCGCATTCTACTACCCTTTATGATCTACTGGTATCACAGATTACAGTATGCTTTCAAGGTACGAGTTCTTTTAAAGTACAAATTAGGAAGATCACCAATATAAAATAAATATCTAGTGAATTCTCTCTACACTTAAAACTGACTTATACGACATATGCTGTTCTACTAACGGTTAGTCGACAGCTAGCTAACAAAACTGATAGAAGCAGTGCTGAATTTCATTCCAAAACTGAATGTATTATTGTGAATAGTTCTGTAAAACTGCATTACAATCACATAAACTGAAATCACAATATGCTTGTACACATGTCTATTACAAATGTATACAATGAACGCCTTATATACAAACCGCTACCTACAAATCACATTGAATACATTTAAATGTGATCTATCTATGTATATGATTTTGACAAACACAATAAAATGACTTACAGGCACATGTGTATCAAAAGGAGAATGGAGGAGACCTTCATTGGTGTTCTTCTAAAAGCTGAAATGGTTGCAATAGTTTATGGCAGGGGTGGGCAACTGTGGCCCTTCAGCTGTTGTAGAACTACAAGTCCCATGAGGCGTTGAAAAACTGACAGTTACAAGCATGACTATCAAAGGCAGAGGCATGATGGGGTTTGTAGTTCACCAACAGCTGGAGGGCCACAGTTGCCTGCCCCTGGTTTATGGGAATCTTTATTCTTGACAAACCCTTCCTTTCATTCATTATACAAGGGTGCAATTGCAGTGAATGCCCAACAGATGGCTCACTAGTCAGCACAATGATAATATACAATATACAGAACACTCCCTGCCTGGTATAAATATATACCACTACTACTATATATCTTTGAAATACTGTAATGTTTAACTAGGTAACTTTTTATTCTGGAAAAGGACTACTAAATCTGAGACAGGTCAGAGGTATACTATACCAGTGCTGCTGGAAAAGGATTTATTGATGTGAATAAGTGTTGCTATACCTCTCACCAAAGACTTCCATCCTGAGAATCTGACAAATCTGTGTGAGCCCAACCAGTGTTCATGCACTTTAGTTGCAAAGGCTGTCACTTCAGGTCTGATCTCAGTGTCAGAATTCGGTTCAAAAAAGTCAATTACCTTGGCTTCAGGTGGCTTGCTTATATCTGCATGGCACAAAAAATCTGGGCCTGAGAACCAGTTGGTGTGTTTCAGGTGAGCTGCTGGTATTAGTCTGGTACCGTGATCTGCTGGGTTCTGACTAGTGGAAACATAATGCCACTGATCTGTATTAGTGGATTTTCTAATACGGATTATCCTGTTTGAGACGTACACATAAAATCTTCTGGAGGTATTGTGAATATAACTTAACACAATTTTGCTGTCAGTGTAATATTTAACTGCATCAAGCTCAAAGTCCATTTCTGCAAGAATCAGATCTGCTAGCTCAACTGACAAAATGGCTGCACATAACTCTAAACTTGGCACTGTGGGGGCTGGCCTTGGAGCTAGTTTAGACTTGCCCATAAAAAAGCCTACATGACATTGACCATTAGGGGTTTATTTACTAAAGCTGGAGAGTCCAAAATCAGACTCCCTTCTGCATAGAAACCAATCAGCTTCCAGGTTTCATTGCCAAAGCTTCATTGAACAAGCTGAGGTTAGAAGCTGATTGGTTTCTATGCAGAAGGGAGTCTGATTTTGGACTCTCCAGCATTAGTAAATAAACCCCATAGTGTCTATGACTTTGAGATACACTACAGCTGCTATCGCCATAGTAGAAGCATCAGAAAACACACATACTTCTCTTTGCACTGTAGATGTTAGTGACACTGGCGCATAGAGTCAGGGAATACTGAAGATTCAAGATGAATCAAGTCTTCTGTCCATGTTCTGCACTGAGTTTCTCTTTCTGGGGAGAGTGGGGAGTCTTTGTGATCGGGTTGCAAACCCAAGTGAGTCGTAAAGACTGTTTATTGTGGATAGGATATCTGGACACTTGAAAGGTAAAACTGTCAGTCTGCAAATTCCAACTTACTCCTAAACTCTGCTGAAGGGGCAGAGGATCGACACCTATAATGAGGTCTTTTAATTCTTTAGCTCTGTCATCTGCAGGAAACGCTTCCATCACTGAGCATCTCTTGGATGCCACCTTGTGTAGCTTAAAGTGTTTTACTAAACTGATGACCCTGCATTCACTATATCTGGTCTCCCTCAGTACACAGAACATTGAAATGCAATTATTTTAGTGAATATAAACTGCTAAATACCTTTTCTCATCAGCAGCTAGAACAGTCTTGGGACTTCTATCAGTGTCCAGCAGAGCATTGGTTAAAGCTTGTAGGAGGAGTTTTCATTCTCCCTTGACTGTCCTATGAGGTTGCATAACCCCTGACCCTCTGCCTGGACAGCACTGATTGGCCCTGTGCTGATCACATGCAAAGAAAAAAAAAACTAGCAATACATACCAAACTGAGAATGTGCTGCTTGCCCCAAAGGTTCTGTTCTATCAGCAGATGGATTGGGGACAGTAGAACGGGAGGATCAAACAAAATTTTTACATAATGCAGCGGATTAACCCCTTAGGTTCCAAAGTGAGTAAAACAAGCATACTTTACTGCATATACAGACTGATTTTACTGTTGTGGGTTTAGTAACACTTTAAGATTAGATCCTGCAAGCATCTCCCTAGCTCTGCAGGAGACTGACCACTTCGGCTTCAGTAGGCACAGATGTAAGTCCGTCATCTATGTAGAGATTTCTTAAGATTAACTGTTTTACATTTTCTCCATACTCGTTCACTCCCTGCTTAGCTATTCGTCTTAGAACTTAAATGGATATGGAAGATGAAGGACTATTTTTAAAGTCATGTGCTTTCATCCTGAACTCTCTAATTTCTTTAATCCAAAAATATAAGTATCACCCCTATTTTAATGAATACAAGCGGCGCATACACTTCATAATGCTATCATCAAACATCAATTATCACTCATATATTATATATCATTCTTTGTCTTCACCATTATTTCTGTAACAAAAAATACATAAATAAAAATAAACAACTTAATAAATATGACACATGATGTGATGTTACACAAATCCTGTGACTTGAAAATATATATATACAGTGGGGCAAAATAGTATTTAGTCAGCCTCCAATTGTGCAAGTTCTCCCACTTAAAAAGATGAGAGAGGCCTGTAATTGGCATCATAGGTAGACCTCAACTATGAGAGACAAAATGAGAAAAAAAAATCCAGACAATCACATTGGCTGATTTGGAAAGAATTTATTTGCAAATTATGGTGGAAAATAAGTATTTGGTTACCTACAAACAAGCAAGATTTCTGGCTCTTACAGACCTGTACCTTCTTCTTTAAGAGGCTCCTCTGTCCTGCACTCATTACCTGTAGCAATGGCACCTGTTTGAACTTGTTATCAGTATAAAAGACACCTGTCCACAACCTCAAACAGTCACACTCCAAACTCCACTATGGCGAAGACCAAAGAGCTGTCGAAGGACACCAGAAACAAAATTGTAGACCTGCACCAGGCTGGGAAGACTGAATCTGCAAAAGGTAAGCAGCTTAGTGTGAACAAATCAACTGTGGGAGCAATAATTAGAAAATGGAAGACATACAAGACCACTGATAATCTCCCTCGATCTGGGGCTCCACGCAAGATCTCACCCCGTGGGGTCAAAATGATCACAAGAACGGTGAGCAAAAATCCCAGGACCACACGGGGGGACCTAGTGAATGACCTGCAGAGAGCTGGGACCAACGTAACAAAGGCTACCATCAGTAACACAATACGCCGCCAGGGAATCAGATCCTGCAGTGCCAGAGGTGTCCCCGTGCTTAAGCCAGTACATATCCAGGCCCGTCTGAAGTTTGCTAGAGAGCATTTAGATGATCTAGAAGAGGATTGGGAGAATGCCATATGGTCAGATGAAACCAAAATAGAACTGTTTGGTAGAAACACAACTCGTCGTGTTTGGAGGAGAGAGAATGCTGAGTTGCATCCAAAGAACACCATACCTAATGTGAAGCATGGGGGTGGCAACATCATGCTTTGGGGCTGTTTCTCCGCAAAGGGACCAGGACGACTGATCCATGTACAGGACAGAATGAATGGGGCCATGTATCGTGAGATTTTGAGTGCAAACCTCCTTCCATCAGCAAGGGCATTGAAGATGAAACGTGGCTGGGTCTTCCAACATGACAATGATCCCAAACATACCGCCAGGGCAACGAAGGAGTGGCTTCGTAAGAAGCATTTCAAGGTCCTGCAGTGGCCTAGCCAGTCTCCAGATCTCAACCCCATAGAAAACCTTTGCAGGGAGTTGAAAGTCCGTGTTGCCCAGCGACAGCCCCAAAACATCACTGCTCTAGAGGAGATCTGCATGGAGGAATGGGACAACATACCAGCAACAGTGTGTGCCAACCTTGTGAAGACTTACAGGAAACGTTTGACCTCTGTCATTGTCAACAAAGGATATATAACAAAGTATTGAGATGAACTTTTGATATTGACCAAATACTTATTTTCCACCATAATTTGCAAATAAATTCTTTCCAAATCAGCCAATGTGATTGTCTGGATTTTTTTTCTCATTTTGTCTCTCATAGTTGAGGTCTACCTATGATGCCAATTACAGGCCTCTCTCATCTTTTTAAGTGGGAGAACTTGCACAATTGGCTGACTAAATACTTTTTTGCCCCACTTTAAGTTAAAAAAAAGTCCCGTGATAAAAAATAATAGAGAAGAAATTAATGTCCAGTGCTGAAATAATTTCATTTGACGCAGAAAACTTTAAAGTGTTGAAAGCTTGTGCAGTGCCCACCGTGCACCCCCACTCAGGTGTGCTCTCGCCAGATATTGCCTTTGTTAAAGCATAATCAAGAGGATATCCATTAATTAGACCAGGAGGTTCCTCCAAGAATAGCCCACTCAATGATTGGTTGCCAGGATAATTCAAAAACTCCACTCCACTATATCATGAAAAGAGAAGAAAAATATCCGCTCCAATAGTATATTATCCAAGATAAATGGCTTTATTTGCTCCAAGTAATGCACTTACAAAATTAAAAACATCATCAAGCCCAAATGATATGTCTTTGTGACAAGTAGATACCGCATGGTGCTCTCACCACCTTTTGAACTGTTGCACAGAACGCCGTCACGTCACTTCCAGTTATGGATCTACGTCACTTCTGGTCTGCCGCACTGTCACGCCCTAGCGCATTTCGTCATATCCTGACTTACTCATAGGGGGATACTTATATTTCTGAAATAGGGTGTAGTGGCAACAATATATATTTTTATTTAGAGGTTAAAAATCTTTTTTGCATCAGGCGCGATATAGTGACATTTGGATAAATATTTCAAGGTGGTCACTTAAAGAACATCTCTAATTTCTTTGTTGAGGTCATTCTAGTCAAAGGAACATCAAGTAGTTTCAGTGATCTTCTCTAACCATGAAACAGTAAAACATTTGCTGCACGTCCGTAATAACTGCAACTTACTCTTTGCAGAAACGTATAAGGACACCTAGCAGCATATTATTCAAATCAGGGTTACTAAGAAGTACGTCATTCATTGAGATGCTGTCATACTGGGCACTAGAATTAAAAATTACTCTGATCTGCCGTGGTTTATGAGTGTGATAGACCCCAAAGATTGGTAGGTACCAACCCTCTTCACCCAGTTTCAGTTATGGGGCAGGTTCTGCTTGGTCAAGATCTTTTGCAGAAAGTTAACAAAATATTCTTTCATTTCAGGTTTTCTTGCAAAGGAGCACTGTAGAACAAGGAGTCTTCTGTGCTTGCTCCCTGTTTGGTAGTCTATTGCGTGGTGAGTGAAATGGTAGGGATTCTACCCAGTGGTTTGCTTAGTCCACATCATCTCCTTTTCAGCTACATAAAGCGCTGTGAAAAAGGTTGGCACTATATAAATCCCGCATAATAATAATAATAACGATACATCAAGGAATATATGATCTTCGATGGACATAGCAGGTCTTTCATCATTTGGAGTTCTAGTGAACACGTCATTTGTCCACACTACGAGCTGTGGTCTCTAAATGGTACAATGAGGTAGTGCATGGCTGTAGTTTGCAAGCATTAAAGATATCTTTTACTCGCATATAGCTGGTGCATGGGCTGAATAGAGGAGGGCGCCCATTAGGCAGCACGCTTGTCTTAAATGGGTTTATGCCTGCTGGTGTGTAAGCCCCACCTAGCCATACTTCTCCATCTATGACCCAACCAAAATCTAAATGTTGTGCATAAGGAGTGTTATGGGGTCTGTTAATCTGCTCACACACGTTGTGCACCCTGAGAATATCTCTTCCAAGCAAGAGGAGTATTTGGTCATTAAGGTCAATTGTGGGGATCTTAACTGTTAAGGATTTCAGATGAGGGAAATGCTGTGTAATCTCAGGGGTTAGTATTTCTGACTTGTCATTGGGCATCATGTCACATTCACTGAGAGTGTGAAATTTTATGTGTGTTTTCCCATCAGTAGACTGAACACCCTAGTTTCCATAGTACCTGAGCATGTTTTTAGTATGTAAGAAAAGGTTTCACCTCTAATGTTAAACACATTAAAGAACTCTGACTTGGCTAATGAGAGATTACTTTGATAAGCTGCATACATTTTTATAGAACAGTCAGGTTTGTTAGAAGATTTTACAGTCACTAAACAAATCTTGGAACACAATCTGAGCCTCGTCCCTTCTGAACATACCGCTGCACACTTGGATACAAGTTGATGAGGTAGGTTCATCTTTCTCCCCGTCTTGCTCTTTGTTGGTTACTGGAGTGTGTTGTTGCCCATGGGGCTGGACATGTATGAAGTGCTGAGGTATGCTGGTCATAACTGCAGTCTTTAGCAAAGTGTTTGGTGGATGCACAACATCTTAAACAGATAGATAGCGTTTTCTTTCAGGTACGTTTTACATTCATCAATGTGCTCGCTCCTTAATCCACAACATTTTGACAGTGGGTGTTGTTTTTTATGGATTGGGCATGAATTATCTGGGTCCATGGACTTCTTTTCAGAGTTGTTTAGATGTAAAGCTGCATAAGTAGCTGACGTCTTCTTTCTGTCTGACACTGATGATCTGTTGCCATGCTGTGCTCCTATCTTCTTTGTATTTTCTGACATCTGGTTACTGCATGTCGAGAATATGAATCTTGGGTCATTTCTAGTCTTTGCTTGGTTGACAATAAACTTGGTGAAGAAGCTGAATAGTGGGAAGGAGACATGATGATCTTCCTTGTACTACAGCCTTGAAAAAACCACTTATCTTGCACACTGAATGGGAGCTTTTCAATAATTTGGTTTAATCCCACGTGCTGCGTCTAGGTATCCCAATCCTGCTAAGTGGCCTTCGATCTTGGCTACATTGACCTCCAACAAAATGTCATCAAATTCTCTTAACTTTAGATTGTCTTAGAGATTTTAGGGAAGTCTTCTAGTTTCTTCAACAGTGCGTTCTCAATAGCTTCATGGGTGCTATAACAGTCCTCTAATCTATGCCATACCATTTTAACCCTAGCAACTGGATTATGAATGTGTTCAAACCTGATTCTCTTGGCCTGTTGAGTCACTTTGTTAGCAGATCTAGCTCCTCTCTAGCCATAAGACTGAGGTCTCTGATGCCTTGGAAAGACAACTTCCATGCCCAATTGTTCTCAGGGCGATCATTAAATGTTAGTAGCCTGTGCTCACTAATTCTCGCCAAATTTGGTGCTTTGCTACAACAGTTGTCTCTGAGGATCCTAATGGGTCATTTCTGAAAGAGGATACATGATAACTCGTGTCGCGTGATGGATGCTGAGGGTTAAGAATGTTTTTGTTTTCTTGAACTTGTATCCTTAGTGCTGGGACAGCTTCAAAATTAATATGGAAAGCAAGGGACAGTACAGGCCTATCTGGAAAGGGCTGTCGGTATATCAAGTTAGGAAACAGCGGGAATGTGTTAGAGAGAGGCTTGATAGAAGCGTACTCTGCCATAACTTGCAGGGATGTGCAATTTATATAATCTGACACCCGGGACATGCAGTTCCAGGCGCCGGGCAGATAGTTTTTTTTTTTTCCTTTTTTAACATTTAGCCCCACAGTTTAGCATCACGCTAAAGAGCCAGCCCCCCGTGTTCGCACCCGCCATCCCTCCCCCCCGCTATGTATCTGTGGTGGGCCCGGGACCAGCATAGCGAGTTCCGCCAGGTAGAGGGGAGGGATGAGAGCAGACACATGTCCACTCCCCCCCCTCCACTTAATTTATTTAGTTTGTGTGCCCTAAAATTAACTTTAGTGTGTATTTTACTGAAATTTTGCATTTTCTATAGCTTTGTGGTAATATCATGTAACATAAAAAATTGGAATTACCACTATTTTATTCTCTAGGGTATCTGCTTTCACAAAATATATAATGTTTTTTTGGTGGGTTATGTAATCTTCAGGCTTAAAATAATTTTTAAAACATGTGCAAAAAATGCTAAAAGGGCTCAGGCAGCGAAAGTGATAAAGGATATGTTTACCTTTGGGAACACGTTACATGTTCCATCCATTTTCATATAACATGTTCCTGCTCCTGCAGTGGCTCGGCGATCAAAGCCCTCTGTGTGACAGTAGCACAAGGAGAAGTTCCCCATACCAGCTGTCACTTTTTGAAGAGACCACAGCTGTGCAGGGTTCCACCCACACGGCCGCGTCATCCATTCACAGAGCTTTGTGAATTAATTAACTATGACTACCAACGTCCTTTGTGGTTGTCGGCATGTTGTTCTCAATAAACTACCATGGCACTGTTGAGCTCTCTGGTAATTCATTGATTCTTCCTGCCAGTGTAAACCTGCCTGTCCATAGAATGTACAGGTAGACAGCTAACACTGACAGTCTGCAGGAGTCCTGCATGGCACCAGGATTCTGCTGATCACTAGTGCAATGCTTTCCAAGTTTCTTTTCCCTGCAAAAAAAAATGTACATTTGTTATTTTTGTTTTAAAGGTGAACTTATCCTTTAACAGAGTGAACACTGGAGCTTGATTTGGCTGCTCAGCATGCGCTTGTACTGAGCACCCAAGTGCTTCCAAGTGCGAGAATAACCTGAAGGAATAAAGCTGTTATTCCACATTGGGACCACCGCCCCAATTACTCTCAGCAGCTACACTTCTGCTGAGCTTTAAGGGAGCCCAACACTCTCCTTTCCTGAGGAGCACCCAATTGATGGTCATCATACTGCAAGGTCTCCCCTACTTGCTAGTCACTGGGTGTGGTGCTGGAGACAGGCAAGGAGGTGAGTAGGAGATAAACAGCGCAAAGTTAAAAACATTAAAAGTTTAGGTTGCCATAAAGCCCCTTTTGATTGTAAAAGCCCCAGACAATCCAAAAAGCATTAAACATAGCGGCGAGGTGAGGAGCAAGCACATCAGCTAATTTCTTGTAATACAAAGCCGTGTATCCATCTGGGCCTTGGCGTTTGCTCGTCTTCAAATCAGCAATGCAATGCAAAACTTCCGATGTTTGAATATCACGGTCCATCATGGGTCAAAGTAGGCAAAGACAGGCGGGACAAGAAATCAGAAATGGCCTGGGGATCAGCCTGTGTGGGGTCCAAGTAAAGTTTAGCAAGGCAATGCCGGAATTCCTCCAACACCACTACAGGATTACTGGTTAGAACATTATGGTGAGTGCGTAAAGAGATTGGCTTAGGGTGGTGCACAGTCTATGTGCTAACATGGAATTCTTTTTGTTTGCTTTACTGTACCACTTCTGACACATCCAACGCAAGGAGCGCTCGGCATCATCTGTCAAACAAAGGTCCAATTCCAGGCGGGCCTGATCCAACAACCTACGGTTAGAAGGGGTCGGTAATTGCTTAAATTGAGCTGATGTAGAAGCCAGCTTTGATTCAAGCTGACGCTGTTTGTGTTGATTCTCCCTCGTGCACCTCGAAAGCTACCTGAATAATATGGCCCTGAAGGACAGCCTTGTAAGCTTCCCACAGCATCACTGAAGAAGGGACAGAACCCGAGTTAAGTTGAAAATATTCCTGAGATTTGCGCAAAAGATCTGCCTGAACCTTCTTCAGCGAAAGCAGGGAGTCATTCCTAATCCAAGAGGAGTAGGAAGACTTACAGAGGAGAGATCGACAAACCACCACAATGGGGTCGTGATCAGACCATGGTACCGTGAGAATAGAAATGGATCACACGAGAGGGAGATGTTTACATAACACAAAAGCATGGTCAATTCTAGAGTGGGAGTGATGAAGATGAGAATAATGAGTGTAGTCTTTCCCCCCAGGGTGAAGCTTGCGTCATAAATCTACCAAGTCATGGGTCCGTAAAGTGTGGGTGAAAGATTTAGCTGCAATGGAAGGATTAGAGTACTTATTAAGGGTAGGATTTAAGACTACATTGGAATCCCCTGCCACCAGGAGAGTACCCCATTGATGGATTGCCAAAAGAGAGCAGACATGTGATAAAAAAGGGTCCAATTCAGCGACATGGCAACTGAAAAAGAAGATAATCACCTCCGCCACAATCCCAAGGAACCCTGAAAAAAAGTTGGTGAAAACACAAAATACACAGGACAAGAGACCAGGAAGAGAAAAAAAAGGCAAGAAAGAAGACAAGAAACCATCTGGTATACAAACAATATACTGTACATTTGACACAATACGATCAGAACGAATAGCATAACAACCAACTGTGGGGATAAACCTACATAAAGGCTGAGTAGTTGGCAGGACAACACCAGCTCAAAGTAGGACGCAGTAGTCCACCGGAACCACTTAACTAAAACTGGTAAATATGTAGCAAACAACTTAGGCTAATTAACTCCACTGTCAGGTAGTCTACAAATAGCCAATCGCAGCAAGGGGGGGTAGATATAGGCCATTCCACAGGGCCTCTGGACCAGGCTGATATCCCTCTCCCACAGGGAGAGCACACTGACTCTTCTGAATCCGTTCACGGGCCAGCCCAATAAACAGAGTCACGCCCACAGCAGAAGATCCACATCCACATCCGGTTCTGTCCACCATCAGCAGCATGAATAGGGACATCTAAACTGAACTAGCACATCTACAGAGGCATAAGCCTCAGCAAAGGAGGTGATACATTACATGACTACTCAGGAGCTGGGAGCCAGCAAAAAAAAAAGGAGAAAAAGGAGCACCCATGGGCAATGTCACCCACACTTCAAAAAATGGAAAATTGGGAAAACCCAACTAGATACAGAATGTCAGCTTGCAGAGACATCCTGGAAACGTTGAGCCTGTAGAGATTGAAGAGCTTGAGAGCTGATTTGACTTGAAGGAGGTGACTTGCGTGAAGACTGGGAGCCCCACAAACGTGCAGGGACTGTAGCCTCCTCAGCCTGGGAGTGTGGCAATTCCAATTTCAGTTCCTGAAAATGGCGGTGAAGATCTGCAGAAGCCTGGAACTGACGACCTTGATAGGAAAAAGAGAGCTTGAACGGGAAATCTCATCTGTATTTGATATCAGCAGACCGTAGAATTCCAAAGTCGGTCGATTCCAAGCCACCTGTAATAGCCACTCTTTAGTGCAGTAAAAGTGGAACTTAATAATAACATCCCTGGGAGGGTCCTTTGTGGGTTTAGGGGCTAAAGCTCTGTGGATACAGTCACATTCCAATCGTTCCAGGGGGATCTCAGGAACCAATTCTTGAAAAAGGGTGGTAGCAGTGCCCTGTAAGTCAGTGATCACTTCCGGAACCCCACGAATGTGGAGGTTATCTCTACGGGCCCAATTCTCAACATCTTCCAATTTATCCTTTAAAGTGTCCAGCTCAGCATGTAAATCCTTCACCTCCTGTTCACGGCCCTCCAAAACTGTAGTTACCAGATCCATACGCTGTTCTAATTGATGAGCACGGTGACCCAATTCCTTTAGGCCTTTTACCAGATCAGAGGACAGCTTGCGGGAGGCGATTGTAATCTCCTCTCGCACAATGGAACGCAATAATTTATGTAATAAAGCTTCAGGATTGTGCTCAAGAGAACTAGTTAAAACAGAGGGAAACTGGTGCTGGCTGGAATCACCAGAGTCCGGATCTCCTGTGAGCCGCGTGGTGTCATTGGGCTCAGGAGGGCTGGACATCATCTTGCCGGGCTGCCGGAGCGGGGAGTCTTTTTGCTAAGGCCGGTGTTTGGGCTTAGCGACCAGGGTGCGATGCTTCTTTGGGCATAGACCGGGTTTCCCGCAAGCACCTCCGTCCGTTGACCTTTTGTATCAGAATGTGGGAGTTTAGAAGCCCGATATGCCGAGGTGGATGTTCCGGTGGTGCTGAGCAGGGAGATTAAGCGATTATCAACCCTGGCTATGCAAGTGTGTCCCCCCCATATAGGTAATCTCCACGGAACCGCCTATGCGTCCCGACATAGGCTTTAAATTGTAAAAAGATTATCGCAGCAAGGGGGGGGTAGATATAGACCATTCCACAGGGCCTCTGGACCAGGCTTATCTCCCTCTCCCACAGGGAAAACACTTGCCAAAATTTATATCACATACCTAGGCATAAAGATAGGGAAACTCGCCTCGTCATTATACACGCTGAACTTCACACCAACAATAGATAAAATTATAGGGGAATTAGAGATGTGGAAAGATCTGCCGTTATCGCTCCTTGGAAGATCCCACCTCTTTAAAATGGTTAGCTTTCCAAACCTTTTATATCCTCTTCAGACCATTCCACTCCTGCTTAGACCTGGAGATAAAACAAAATTAAATAGAGCAATCTCCAATTTCCTCTGGAAAAGCCAACGTTCTCGCATAGCTCTACACAAACTATATCTTCCACGGAGCAAAGGGGGATCCAGGCTACCTAATATACGAGTCTACAACCTCTCCTGTTTATTACATATCTGCCTAGACTGGCTGACCCAGTCATCCAAATTCTCCAACTATCAACTTGAAACAGCTATGGTCTATCCATACAGCCTAATGGCCTTACTGCACTCCAATATAAGCTCACTTCCACTTCACTTAAAACATAATTCACTTATACGTGACACCCTCATAACATGAAGAGAGGTCAGACGCAAGCTAGGGGTCTCCCCATGGGTATCCCGGTACCTTCAAATTCACAACAATCCTTCTTTTCCTCTCTCACAACAATATGCTGCATACACAACTTGTGTCACACATAATCTTGTAAATGTAATGCAACTGTTTGATACTTCTTCTGGTTCTCTTAAGCCACTACATCATACTTTACGGAGCTTCAACCTACCCTCCCACCATTTCTTATATGTTGTGCAAGTACTGAACTTTGTAAACTCAATTGCTCCAGTCAAAACCACCAGATTTTGCTAATTTTTAATAGACACCCTAATAGTAAAAAGTACAAAATATCAAATATCTATACTCCATTAAATCTGCATTATACAAAACTCTTGGAAACCTCATCAGCAACCTCTAGGGTCAAAGACTTTCACAACACAATCACAGCAGAACAAATGCTAATGGGATTTAACACCACTTGTGCTTTCATTACAAAGAGTTCTGGCGTGAACAACAGCTTAATATGATACATCCTGCTTACATGCCCTGTGCCTATTCGAAACTCAACTAATCTATATCCCTCCGCCTGCTCTGTGGCTATATGCCATCATTAAAACAGATTTTGGCTCTGCCCTCCCATATCCAATTTTTGGGACCAAGTAAACTGCTTTGCGGCATTCGTCATCAGTGTCCAAATGACCAAAGACCTGTTACATCTCCTCATCGGCAACTTGGAACAAACTCCTTTTGGCACATCTCCTGTCCATGTCTCATCTCTCAGGAAAAACAAACCATGGTTGACTACCTGTCTGTTGGTTGCAAGAAGGGCCATCTTAAAGAAATGGGTCTTAACTTCACCACCAACCATATCAGACATGAAACAGGATCTTAACTACCTTTTTTGTGCGGACAGACTCGACCTCATATCATCACCTAGCACTCGCAGAGCTGACTCTTACAATCGAAAATGGCACCTATATATTATCAGAATATTATCCATGCTTAATCAACAACTATTCCTACAGGACTCTAGATTCGATAGCCGAGCTATCAATTCTAACCAAAGCTAAACTACTTATTGATCACATATGGTGGGCGTAAATCACTGCTGTTGTTTGCATTTGAACTTCTTTTTCCTTATGCTTTTCACTTCTCTGCTTCTTCTGCCTGAGAGTTACAGTTTTGAATACTCATATGTCTCTACACAAACTGTCACATATGTACCATGTTTCCCCTCGACTTGCTCCCTTGATACACTTCACCTAAGACCACAACCCATTCACCCATGGAGCAAGCCATGAGATATCCTCTCTGCATACTAGCTGCTGCTCCTTCCAATAGATCCGGTATTAGATGAACTCAATAGTTCTCCGGGGGAATGTCAGCACCCCCTCTTCTTATCTCTTACTTTGATCTCTTCCTTCTCCTCCCTGGTTCTTCTCTGTTCCTTCTCACCTTGCTTTCCCCCTCCCCCCAATCTACCCATACATATTTTATTTGATCTCACATATTTGTAGGATTTCAGCTTACCTGTCGTTGCACCTTCGAGGTGCAGATACAGTACCCACACCCTGACAGTATAGTATACACTCTCTATATCAAGTCATTTAATGTCTTGGCTAATCAACCATCTATGCTCATTACAGTTTGTAATATATCCAAGGTTCTTTAAACTATAACTAAACTAACCCCCTTGGCTACTTATCTATCAATCAATGAGAACCTATTTCTCAAAGTTTTCGCAAAAGACACAAATTGATTGTAACTGTTATTTCTTTGCTGCAGTGATATGTATTCCTACATCGCTTTGTTTGATCTTTATTATTTTTAAATAATAAAATCCAATAAATATTTCTTTAACAAAAAAAAAAAAAAAAGAGCAGGGATCATCGCATGTTCATGTTTCTGGCGCCCTCTTGTGGTCTTGTTTACCAATCTTGTTAGTCAATTGTAAGACAATTGTGAAACTTTGTGGGAGGTATTTGGTCCTTTTGTTGTGAGCTATGGATTTTACATTATTTCAACTCTCTACATCTTGGTACTGTGATCACTTGTTGGACCCCAATCTTTGCCATCAAATGTACAATCATCTTCATAACCTACTATTTGGAGATACTTAGGGTAAGCATGGCAGACAAAGGGTTGCAGATAAAATCTAATGTATTGTTTAACTACTGTTCTGATTATAAATTTTTTTGTAATTATGTTGCATAGTTTTGTATGTAGTTCTGGAATAAGCAGCAGTCATTTCCCCTGAAGCCCTGATGGGTGAAACATGTTGAGACTAATGAAAAACAATGAACTGCTGTAACCAGCTTTTTGTGAATCATATTTTGTGCAAGTTTGCTTTTTAAGAGAAATATTTTATATTATGTAACCAAATAAATGCTATTTTAATTTTAAAGAAATAATTTTTCATGACTACAAAAATGTATCATGTTGTGAAGCACCCTTAAAATCCCCTAATCGCCTCATACACCTATCTAATAAAATGTGATTTTAGCCGGTAACAGCTTACTGACATCTACTCAAATCTAACAAAAAGTAGTGGTGATGGCACCAAGACCAAGATAGCAAACATGAAAATCCATATCAAACCATAAACTATATACAGTATATTTCAAAAATTCTGGAAAGGGGGGGCATGGCCAGCATCCGAGCTGAATGGCAGCCTGAGCACACAGCTTCGCTGCACACGCGGTGCCCGATCTCCATAGCTGCAGTGCTGACACCAGAACCGATTGTCCAGAAGAAGATACAGACTCAGAGACCCTCTGGACCATGACAAGGAAAAGGAAATCTGAGAGCTCCAGAAGATACCAAAGTTTTTCCCCCAGCCAGAGCACAACACACAGTGTCATGGCGGCTGTTCTGGATCCTCTTCCTCCTGCTCAGCACACAGGCGTGTCTGCGGCTCCTCACGAGATACCAGTAAAACACAGCAGCCTTTCTGTCACACTGCAGCCTGCCTCTCTTTATCTTCTATAGCAAGCCCAGCTAAATCTAAACCCAGAATGGCAGCTGTTAACATGCCCCAAGCTGAGGTCTCACACTAGCATTCCATATTCTGCTAAAAATCTGTCTGATCCCTTTGCCAATTTTCCTACTACCAGTCAACCCATTTCTAATACATTAATGAAAGAGATGCTTCTCTCACTGAGATCTTCCATTCAATCATATATTATGAACTCTATGCAACAGATTAAACTAGAGATTAATGTCCTTTGGTGAAAGAGTGGATCACATGGAAGTGAAAATGGGAGAGTACGCCACTTCTTTTAACACCCTGGTAGACGCCCATAATGATAAAGATGAGGAAATGGAATGGCTCGAAAAAAAGTCTTGAATCTAGAAGATAGATCACAGTACAATAATATCAAGGTTCAGGGTATTCCAAAATCTGTACAATTTGATCAACTGGTGAAAGAGTGGATCACATGGAAGTGAAAATGGGAGAGTACGCCACTTCTTTTAACACCCTGGTAGACGCCCATAATGATAAAGATGAGGAAATGGAATAGCTCGAAAAAAAGTCTTGAATCTAGAAGATAGATCACGGTGCAATAATATCAAGGTTCAGGGTATTCCAAAATCTGTACAATCTGATCAACTAAGACCTTACGTGCAAGAACTGTTCCATGTCCTATTACCTGAGACCACGAACCCAGATCTGATCATCGATAGGATCCAACGTTTTGCAAAACCCTGCTATCTTCCAGAAAATTCCCACTTGTTGTCCTGATGCGGATCCATTTTTTCCACCTCATAGAAAAAATGATGGAAGCAACCCACAAGTGTCAAAACTTACCTCCTCAATTTACCTCAATTTAACATCTGCTCCCAATAACAAAAGCGCTTAGTAATCACAAGATCATCTACCACTGGGGGTGCCCAACCAAACTGATCATCATTAGAAATGGTATGACTACTACAATCAACAATTTAGAGCAGTGGTCTCCAAATTATGGCCCAGAAGACAGATGTGGCCCTTTGCTTGACTCTATCCGGCCCTTGGGACACTATTCCTCAAACTGACACCAATGATGAGGCACCATTCCTCTCACTGAAACCATTAATGGGACACCATTCCTCCCACTGATGTCATCAATAGGGCAATATTCCTCCCACTGACACCATCAATGGGGCACTATTCCTCCTGCTAAGACCAATGATGGGGCACTACTCCTCATACTGACTGTAACGGAATCTGCGCTTGTGTACTTCCGTTTATAATACCGCTTCCCCGTCTGAACACCGACCACAGACACCACAACCGACCAAACAAGACTAGATGACACCAGTCTGTCTGAACATGGAACTCTATTTGAAACTTGAACTTGCTTTTTATACACTCAGGTGGCAATCCCCCCTCCCTGCATAATGACACAGGGTGGGGCAATCTACACTTAGCAACAAGAGACACACAGGTATTCAAACCTCACAACAGCAGACAGTCCCATCAGGAGGGAAGGCTGCTGGAGGCACACCCCCCCACTAAGCTAATACACATAAACACATACATCCCATAATAGTTTGCTCCAAAGCAAGACACACAATGGAACAATGGGATGCAACCACATGGCATTAAGCAATCAACAACCCCCCATCCCAATATTAAGACAGATCACCCTGTACCCCTAACAGGCATATGGGGAGCTGAGACAGGGGTCTCACCACCTCTCCAAAGTGAGCTGTGTTCCATGGGCCCCCCTACCCAAAGTGACTCCCGTTGCATATCTCCACTTTCGGCAGGAGACTAACACTGGAGGAGACCCCAGATGGGTGGACTCCGAAGTTAGTCTGTACTTCCAGTCCCCCATTGCCAGCACCCACACAGTTCCCCAAACAAATTGTCCCAAACATAGCATTACTCACCTAGCCAACCTCTGCCTCTCTCGTAGAACATACCCACCCCTGGGGAGAAGTACGGACTGGTCCTTCTCCCAGAAGTCCTCTCAGCCACTGGAGAGAAGACAGGGTGGCTGGGCCAACTCCATCATGCTGTTTGGGATATGTGTCGACTGCCCAGCATCCCTGGGGTATCCAGGTGGTGACTGCAGTCTCATCCACTTTGACTTGATGGACATCCCCCAGTGTTCGCAAAGTAAGGCTGACATCCTCCTGTCCCAAAGCCAGACCCTTTTCTGGGGTTGTGTCAGTGGAGACCGAAGTCCGATCCACGGACATCAGCTCAAGCTGCAGTTGTGAGGTGCCGATTGCATCCTCTTCCTGTAGCTCCTGCAGTGCTGATTGTTGTGGGCAGAGGTCAACAACACACTGCCCTGATGCCAGCTCTTCTGCTGGAGGCGCACCGGGAGTTCACCATCTCCTGTCCGTGGAACCCAGAAGATGTTACCAGTGCTGGGCAGAGTTCAGCAATGTTTGGCCCTGTTGCCAGCTCATTTGCTGGAGGCTCACCAGGTTGTTTTTCCTCGACAGAGAAGTCTATCAAATCCTCAGTCTCTGGAATTTCCACTGCCGATTCTTGGGCATGCTGCTGAACATGTTTTAGCAGTTGCCTGTATGCCCTTTTCAGATGCTGTTCTTTCATCAGCAGGTATTCCAGATCTGGTTCAAGCTCTGAGACCCCTGTGAGACCAACCATAGACTCTCTGTCTTCTCGCAGGTCCTCAAGGGTAGGTTCTCCTTCATCGTGAAACACAAGATGATCTGTAAGGCTCTCCCATAGCAATCCAGGGCCTCCAAAGTCATATCCCTCCGGAGAGCATTCTGTTGTCACCCCTAAATATTTCTGCTCTGCTTACCATTGCAGAGCCCTATATCGGTTGTCCAGCTCTATCTCCTGCTGTACCAACCTGTCCAACTCAGTCACCTATTGCTTCTGGGGTTGCTCTCCCAGGAATGGCATCTGTAACTTTCAATGGTCCCTGGCCCGTTCCTCTGGGGTTGGATAGCACTCGCCCTTGTACATACCAGCAACCTGGAGGGCTCTACTCCAAAGCACCACCCGAATCCACTGCCTGAGCTCCAGGTACTCATCCGCAGACACAGTCCTGGGGTATGTTGCAAGAATGATCCGCAGCAGCCCCAGGAACTCTGATGCCAGGTCCATATCTCCATTGGGGTGACCGACGTCTCCTTTCCTGATCTTGAATCCCAGTGGTGGCTTGGATGTGTTCACAGCCAGGAAGCACAATCCTACCGCTTGCCACCAATGTAACGGAACCGACCCCAGACTGCACCTGGGTACTTCCGTTATAATACCGCTTCCCCGTCCGAACACCGACCACAGACACCACAGCCGACCAAACAAGACTAGACTACACTACACCAATCTGTCTGAACATGGAACTCTTTATTTGAAACTCAAACTTGCTTTTTATACATTCAGGGGGCAATCCCCCCTCCCTGCATAATGACACAGGGTGGGGCAATCTACACTTAGCAACAAGAGACACACAGGTATTCAAACCTCACAACAGCAGACAGTCCCATCAGGAGGGAAGGGCTGCTGGAGACACCCCTCCCCCCACTAAGCTAATACACATAAACACATACATCCCACAATAGTTTGCTCCCAAGCCAGACAAACAATAGAACAATGGGATGCAGTCACATAACATTAAACAATCAACAACCCCCACCCCACCTATCTCCTAAACATGTCTACACAGTCTGAGACAAAGCCCACACAATATTAGGACAGATTGCCTTGTACCCCTAACAGGCACAAGGTGATTTACAAGTAAGAGGGATATGGGGAGCCGAGACAGGGGTCTACCCTCTTCTCCAAAGTGAGCTGGGTTCCATGGGCCCCCCACTTAAAGTGACTCCCGTCACAGACACCTCTAAGTACAGTATGTAACTGTTTTTTGAATTACAAAAGGTTAAAAGCACTTACAAGATAGCAGTCAGACAAAAGCTCAGCAGGTATAATGCCAGGGGAGCACACTGAGCCTACAAGCGGTAGTGAGTGTGGTGGAACGCATAGGCAAGATGGCCGCCATACTTCCAGGAGAAGCGTGGAACGCACATGCCGTACATGATGTCAAGGGGGCAGTAACGCGTTTCAGAGCATGCATAGACACTCCTTCCTCAGACCGTTTATCTGACTGCTATCTCGTAAGTGCTTTTAATCTTTTATAATTCAATTTTATAATTCAATAAACTACTGCATACTGCACTTAGAGGTGCCTTCCTTGCTATTTACTGTCACTAGTGTCCGCTTCCTTTCTTGAAGAGCTGCTCCAGTGCTTGCCAGTAATTACATTTAAAAAATGGCATTGTTTTTAAATACAATTGCTGGCTTTTTTTTTCTTCACTATAGCTCAGAGAAGGAGCTGTCATTCTCAGAGGGCTAAAGGAAACAAAGGGGTGAGGTCACCCAGTGACCCCGCCCCTTTGTTTCCTTTCACTCTGGGGAGAGTGACAGCTCATACTCTGAGCTTTAGTGAAGGGATAAAAAAAACCGGTAATTACATTTAAAAACAGGCACTAACATACAGTTGTGCTCAAAAGTTTACATACAATTGTGAAATTTTAGCATTGATATTGAAAATATGACTGATCATGCCAAAAAATGCTCTTTTATTGAAGTATGATGATCATATGAAGCCATTTATTATCAAATAGTTGTTTGGCTCTTTTTTAAATCATGGTAACAGAAATCACCCAAATGGCCATGATCAAAAGTTTACATACCCTGGAATATTTATTTGCAAAATTTTATATGAAAAACACTTTTTAAAAAAATGTTTTGGACTTTTTCATTTATATAGTAAAAAAAATAAAAATCCCAATGGTGAATAAATACCACCAAAATAAAGCTTTATCTGTCTCAAAAAAATGCTAAAAAATTCATATGGGTACAGTGTTGCATGACCGCACAATTGTCATTCAAAGTGTGATAGCACTGAAAGCTGAAAATTGACCTGGACAGGAAGGTCCGGACTTGAAGTGGTTAAAATAACACTATACTGCCACTATCTTGTCCTAACCTGCCACTGCTCTAATCTGACACTATACTGCCCTAATCTGTCACTATACCGTCCTAATCTGCCACTATACTGCCCTAATTAGTATATTATACTGCCCTAATCTGACACTATGCTGCCTTAATTGATCACTATACTGTCCTAATCTGTCACCATACTGCCCTAATCTGTCACCATACTGCCCTAATCTGCCACTACACTGCCCTAATCTGATACTACACTGCCCTAATCTGCCACTACACTGCCATAATCTGACACTATGATGCCCTAATCTGATACTATTGCCTTAGTCAAACACTATACTGCCATAATATACTGCCCTAGTCTGACACTATACTGATCTCAGTTATCTGTGTGGAGAGGAGGAGCTCTGCTGACTGTGCCCAGGCTGTGTGCAGAGCAGGGATGTGAGAATGAGCTCTGCTGAGTGTGAGCAGTGACCCCTGCCCCCTGCCTTACCAAAAGTGACCCCAGTCTTCTGAGCTGCCAGCAGTGGCTCTTATCCTCTGCCCTGCTAGTTGTAACAGCTGTCCTGCTGACCCCTGTCCTCAGTTATACTGATCCCTGTACTCCACCCAACTGACTCCTGTTCACTGCTCTACAAACTAATGACCTCCGTGCACTGCCCTACAAACTGTTGACCCTATCCTCTGCCCTACTGACCCCCTGTATACTGCCCCTCATTTTTTTTAGTGTGCCCCTACATTAGACAGGCTAGATCCGGCCCTGGTTGGGCTGTTTGTTTGGACTGCATATGGTCCATACCAGACACTGCATTGCACCTCAGGTCCACGACTAACCAGTTTGTTTGCCGAATAATTCATCACAGACTGGTTCCATCTAAAAGTTGTGTTTGCTATGGGGGCAATTTATTTGCGACTCAAAGCTAAACCACCAATTTTGGGAACTCTTTAGTATTTAGAGCTGAACTTTAGTCATCTATAAAATACCATGTGATGGACATTTGGTACATTTGAGTAGGAAGAAGGATGTGACAGGGTTGAGACAATCACCAAGCACCAGCACTGTCACATTGGGTGAGTCAATAGTCCTATTTAAAGCTGTACTTTCAGTCTTGCACAATTGTATAGGCTCCTCTCCTTTACTGAAATTGCTACTCTGATTTCACTGCATACTGAAAGCTTATAATCGAGTGCATTACAAGCTGCAGCCAGTCAGATGGAGCATGCTTCATTTCCTGGCTGGAGGACATCCAAAATATTCTCACTCTTTCCCCCGTCTTACTATTCATGGGCCACCCCTTTCAATTATGGAATTTCAGGAAGTTCGTACATACTCCAGGACAAACATTCTGCAAACTTTTATATTAAAGTCCAATTCTGAGCCCCAAAAACTCACCTGTACCTGTATTATGTGTAAGGGGGGTAGGCGGGTGATGGCGGACCTTCCTCCATGTCCTCCATTAACTTGTTGGGCACCAAGTCTGGGTCACATGAGAGGACTATCCCCAGGTTGGGTACTTTTACTCTCCCATCTCCATCAGTGCCCTTAGATAAGGCTGAGGTTGCTGTCAGGGAATACTTCACCTTAAGGCTGGCCTCCACTCTTAGAGATGAACATACACCATGCACACTTGTACACAACTGTCCTCCAGTTACTCTCAGATCCCCGTGTAAATGTACATCTTTCCACTGTATCTTGCAATTAGGCGGGCTGTGCCGAACACTGACCACAGCCACCTTGTCCAGCATCTTCCCAATACTGATCCCAGTAGCCGCATGGAACCCCACTGTACACATAGCACAGGCTACAATGTGTACTTTAACTCCTGAAACTCCATACCTCTGTACAGGATGGGGACCTCTGTGGTGCAGTTCCGCTCCAGATACTATGGGAGATGGAAGTGCTGACATTTCCATAGCAGCTAGAGGCAACTCCTCCTATAACTGGTACAGATTTCCAACAGGCAGCTTGCTGGCTATACCTTTGTTGCTCATGGCAATCACATGTATAACTTGCACTAGGATGACTCTCAATGTGCTGACTTTTAATATCCCAGTATGTTAATGACCCAGATCTGTAGCAATGTGCCCAGTTAGCAAAGTTTCAACACTGTACTGTATAAAATGCAGAACAGTCCATGTAGAGTCCAAAGATCACACAGAACAGTCATTTTCCTAGTCCCTAATCCTAACTTAGGCTTCAGTGCTGCCTTAGCATACCTGCAAAAGTAGAGTCCATGTGCATTCAGGTCCAACAGTGGCATTCTTCAGTGTTTGGAGTCTTCGGGGCGAACTACAAGTTGGATGGCGCACACATCTTTTAGGTTCTTAGGAGGGTGTAAACTCCATGGAACACAGCTGATGGACTAGCAGCAAAGCTCTCGAACTTCCCTTGGGGAACCTCCTTCTTTCTCCAAGGCCTCCCCTCTGCTCTCCAGCTCCAGGCCACTGTCCTTTTTTATATCCACAGGAACAGTAGGTCAGACCCAAAGATCCCACCAAATGGAAGTTATACATTCATTTGGAAAAAAGAAACCTGTCATACTGGTCTATTATAGAATTATATAGTTAGTCTGGATGAAAAAAGACAAAAGTCTATCCAATTCAACCAAAAAAAAGTTATATTTCTACACCCACAGTTGATCCAGAGGAAGGCAAAAAAAATCCAGCAAAGCATGATCCAATTTGCTCCTGCAGTGTAAAAAATTCCTTCCTGATCCCCCGAGAGACAATCGGATATTATGTGGATCAACTTTACCTATAAATGTTAGCACCCAATGCAGGAGCGGACTAACAACTCATGGGACACCTGGGCAATAAGAGATAATGGGGCCCCCTGTGTCCCCACCTACACTCAAGCCACACCCACACAACGCCCCACCAACATGGGGCGTTTAAATATGTACTGCAGCAAAGACTGCATGAATGTTCTCAGCTTCTTTCCATACAAGCCACTGGGCACTTCCAGGTTTAAAGATGGCTGCCATGTGGGGGAAGTGAGAGAGAGAGAGGGGAGAGAGAGAGGGTGAGGGAGAGGAGGGGTGAGAGAGAAACAGGAGGAGGAGTGAGAGAGAGAGGAAGGGGTGAGAGAAGAGGGGGTGTTTTAAATTGCACAAAAAATTGGACATGGATTAAAAGGGGTGTGGTTAGTGTCTGAGATGACTTACATAGTGCAGAATGTGGTAATGTTAAATAGGGAATGTACAGCATGGTGTGTATGACAGTGGGTAGTATGTACAGAGAATGGAGTGCTGAGTGTATGGTGGTGGGTAGTATGTACAGGGAGGGGAGTGCAGAGTGTATGTCGGGGGGTAGTATGTGCAGGATGGTGTCAGTAGGGCAGTGGATGGTGTCAGTACTTCTTTTTTTTTACAATTTTATGACTGTTTTTATAATTTAGTGTTTTATTATTTTTATTAGGAGAAGGGAGGGAGGGAATGGATGGAGGAAGGGAAGGAAGGAAAGAAAGGAGGAACGAAAGAAGAAAAGGATGGGAATGGATGGATGAAGGAAGAAAAGGGAGGGAATGAATGGAGAAAGGAAGAAAGAAGAGGGAGGGAATGAATGGAGAAAGGAAGAAAGAAGAGGGAGGGAATGAATGGAGAAAGGAAGGAAGAAGAGGGAGGGAATGAATGGAGAAAAGAAGGAAGAAGAGGGAGGGAATGAATGGAGAAAGGAAGGAAGAAGAGGGAGGGAATGAATGGAGAAAAGAAGGAAGAAGAGGGAGGGAATGAATGGAGAAAGGAAGGAAGAAGAGGGAGGGAATGAATGGAGAAAGGAAGGAAGAAGAGGGAGGGAGAGAGAGGATAGAAGGGGAGAGAGAGAGGAAGGATGAAAGGGGAGGGAGAGAGAGAGGAAGGAAGGGGAGGGAGGGATAAAGGAAGGGGAGCGAGAAAGGGAGAGAGGAAGGAAGGAAGGAAGAAAAGGGAGGGAGGAAATAGATGGAGGAGGGAAGAAATGGAGGGAGGAAATGGATGGAGGAAGGAAGGGAGGAAGGAAGAAAAGGGAGGGAGGGAATGGATAAAGGAAGGAGAGGGAGGGAGAGAGAAGGGAAATGAAGGGGAGGGAGCCAGAGAGTAAGGAAAGGAAGAAAATGGAGGGAGGGAAATAAGGAAGGAAGTAAATGGATGGAGGAAGGAAAGAAGGAAGGAGAGAGAGAAGAAAGGAAAGAAGAAAAAGGCGGGAGGAAGGAAGAAAGAAAAGGTAGGGAGGGAATAGATGAAATAAAGGAGGGAGGAAGGAAGGAAATAAGGAAGAAAATAGAGGGAGGGAATGGATGGAGGAATGAAAGCAGGAAATGGATCGAGAAGAGAAGGAGGGGAGGGAGGAAGGCACGAAGAAAAGGGAGGGAGGGAATGGATGAAGAAAGAAAGGAAGGAAGGGAGGGACTGAATGAAGAAAGGGAGGGAGAGAGGGAATGGATGAAGACAGGGAGGGAGAGAGGAAGGAAGGAGGGGGAGGGAGAGAGAAAAGAAGGAAGGAGCGGGAGGGAAAAAGAAAGGAAGGGGAGGGAAAGATAAAGGAAGGAAGAAAAGGAAGGGGGGGAATGGATGGAGGAAGGAAATAAGGAGGGGATGAAGGAAGGAAGGAAGAAAAAGGAGAGAAGAAGAAAGGACGAAAATGGCAGGAGGAAGGGAATGGAGAAGGAATGGATGGAGGAAGGAAGGAAGGAGAGGGAGGGAAAGAGAAGGGAAGGAATGCCATAGAGGGAGAAGGAAAAAAGGAAGGAAATGGATGAAGGAAGGAATGAAAGGGAGGGAATGAATGGAGGAAGGAAGGAAATAAAGAAACAAGGAAATGGATGGAAAAGAGACGAAGGGGAGGGAGGAAGGAAGAAAGAAAAAGGAGGGAGGGAATGGATGAAGGAATAAAGGAATTGGATGAAGGAAGGAAGGGGAAAAAAAGGGAGGGAATGGATAAAGGAAGGAAGAAAGAAAAGGGAGGGAAGGAATGGATGGATGGAGGAAGGAAGGAAGGAAGGAAATGAAAGGAGGGGAAGGAGGGAAGAATGAAGGGAGAGGATTCAGGAAGGAAAGGAAGAAAAAAAAGGGAGGGAGGGAATGGTTGAAGGAAGGAAGAAAATGGATGGAGGAAGGAAGGCTGAGGGAATGGATGGAGGAAGGGAGGAATAAAAGGGAGGGAGGAAGAAAAGGGAGGGAATAGATAAAGGGAGGGAGGGAATGGATGGAGGAAGGAAGGAGAAGGAAGGAAGAGGAGGGAGAGAGGAAGGAAGGAAGAAAAGGAAGAAAAGGGAGGGAGGGGATGGATGGATGAAGGAGGAAGAAAAGGGAGGGAATGGATGGAGGAAGGAAGGAAGAAATTAAGGAAAAGGAAAGAAGGAAGGAGGGAAATGAAGAGAGGGAATGGAGGAAGGAAGGGAAGGAAATGGAGGGAGGGAGTGGATGGAGGTAGGAAGGAAAGAAGGAAGGAAATGGATGGAGAAAGGATGGGGGGGACAGAGGAAGGAAGAAAAAGGAGGGAGGGAATGGATGAAAGAAGAAAAGGATTGGATAAAGGAAGGAACAAATGAAAATAAAAGGGAGGGAGGGAATGGATTAAAGAAAGAAGAAAGAAAAGGGAGACAAGGAATGGATGGAGGAAGGGATAAAAGGAGGGGGAAGGAGGAAAGAATGAAGGGAGAGGATGAAGGAAGGAAAGGAAGAAAGTAAAGCATGGATGTGAATGGAGGAAGGAAGCAAAGAAGGAAATGAAGGAAGGGAGGAAGGGAGGGAGGAAGGGAGAAAGGGAGGGAGGGGAAGAGGGAATGGATAGAGGAAGGAAGGAAATTTGTGAAGGAAGGAAGAAATAAAAGGGAGGGAGGAAGAAAAGGGGGAGAGGGAATGGATGGAGAAAGGGAGAAAGGAATGAAGGGAGGGAGGGAGGAAGGAAGGAATGAAAGAAGAAAAGGAAAGGAGGGAATTGATAGAGGATGGAAGGAGAGGGAGAGAGGAAGGAAAGGAAGAAAAGGGAAGGAGGGAATGGATGGAGGAAGGAAGGAAAGAAGGAAGAAAAAGGTGGGAGGAAGGAAGTATAGAGAGGAAAGGAATAGATAGTGGAATGAAGGGAGAGAGGAAAGAAAGAAGAAAAGGGAGGGAGGGAGGGAATGGATGTATGAAGGAAGGGAGGGAGGAAGAAAGGAAGGAAATAATTAGAAGGGAGGGAGAAAAGAATGAAGGAAGGAAATAAATAAAAGGGAGAGAAGGAAGGAAGGAAGGAAATGGATGGAGGGAAGGAATGGACGGAGGAAGGAAGGAAGAAAGTGGCAGAGGAAGGAAGGAAGGAATGTTAGCAGAAAAGGGAGAGAAGGAATGGATGGAGGTAGGAAGAAAAGAAGGAGAGGGTGGGAGAGAGAAGGGAAAGAAGGGCATGGAGGGAGAGAGGAAGGAAAGAAGAAAGGAAGGAAATAAAAGTAGGGGAGGGAGGAAAGAATGAAGGGAGGGGAGAGAGGAAGAAAGGGAAGAAATAAAAGAGAGGGAAAGAAGGAAGGAAGGATGAATGGGAGGGAGGGAGGGAAGGAAGGAAGAAAAGGGAGGGAGGGAGGGAGGGAGGGAAGGAAGAAAAGGGAGGGAATTGATGGTGGAATGAAGGGAGGGAGGAAAGGAAGAAAAGGGAGGGATGGAATGTATGGAGGAAGGGAGGGAGGAAGGATATGATAGGAGGAGAAAGAGTAAAGAATGAAGGGAGGGGATAGAGGAAGGAATGGAAGAAATAAAATGAAGGGAAGGAAGGAAAGAAGGGAGGAAGGAGGGAAAGAAGGAAGGATGGGAGGGAGGGAATGGATGGAGGAAGGAAGAAAAGTCAGGGAGGTAATGGATGGATGGAGGAAAGAATGAAGGGAGGAAGGAAGGAAGGAAGAAAAGGGAGGGAGGAACAGATTGAAGCAAGAAGGAAGGAAGGAAGGAAGGAGAGGGAGAGATAAGGGAAGGAAGGGGAGGGATTGTGAGAGGAAGGAAGGAAAAAAAGGGAGGAAGGGGATTGATGAAGGAATGAAGGAAATGGAGGAAGAAATGATGGAAGGAGAAGGGAGGAAAGAAAGGGGAGAGAAGAAGGAAGGAAGGAAATGGAGGGAGGAAGAAAGAAAGGGAAGGAAGGAGAGGAAAGAAGGAAGGAGACAGAGGGAGGAAGTAAGAAAGAAGAGGGAGGGAGGACATGATCAGAGGGGAGGGAGAAAAGAATGAAGGAAAGAAAGAAATAAAAGGAAAGGAAGGAAATGGATGGAGGGAAGGAATGGATGGAGGAAGGAAGGTAGAATGTGGGGGAGGAAGGAAGGAAGTAATTTTAGCAGAAATGGGAGAGAAGGAATGGATGGAAGAAGGAAGAAAGGAAGGAAAGGGAGGGAGAGAGAAGGTAAAGAAGGGCATGGAGGGAGAGATGAGGGAAAGAAGGAAGGAAGAAATGAAGGAAAAAAAAGTAGGGGAGGGAGGAAAGAATGAAGGGAGGAGAGAGAGGAAGAAAGGGAAAAAATAAAAGGGAGGGAAAGAAGGAAGTATGAATGGGAGGGAGGAAAGAAGGAAAAAAAGGAAGGGAGGGAAGGAGTGCATTGATGGTGGAAATGAAGGGAAGGAGGAAGGAAAGAAGGAAGAAAAGGGAGGGAGGGAATGGATGAAGAAAGGGAAGAAATAAAAAAGAGGGAAAGAAGGAAGGAAGGAAGGAAGGAAGGAAGAATGGGAGGGAGGGAAGGAAGAAAAGGGAGGGAGGAAGAAAGAAAGAAAAGGGAGGGAGGAAGGGAGGGAGGGAGGGAGGAAGGAAGGAAGAAATGGGAGGGAGGGAATTGATGGTGGAATGAAGGGAGGGAGGGAGGAAAGAAGGAAGAAAAGGGAGGGAATGGATGGAGGAAGGAAGGGAGGGAGGAAGGAAGGAAGGAAGGAAGGAAGGAAGGATATGATAGGAGGGGAAAGAGTAAAGAATGAAGGGAGGGGAGAGAGGAAGGAAGGGAAGAAATAAAATAGAGGGAAAGAAGGAAGGAAGGAAGGAAGGAAGGATGAATGGGAGGGAGGGAAGGAGGGAAGGAAGAAAAGGGAGGGAGGAAAGAAGGAAGAAAAAGGAGGGAGGAAGGAAGAAAAGGGAGGAAGGGAATTGATGTTGAAATGAAGGGAGGGAGGGAGGAAAGAAGGAAGAAAAGGGAGGGAATGGATGGAGGAAGGGAGGGAGGGAGGAAGGAAGGATATGATAGGAGGGGAAAGAGTAAAGAATGAAGGGAGGGGATAGAGGAAGGAAGGAAGGGAAGAAATAAAATGAAGGGAAGGAAGGAAAAAAGGGAGGAAGGAGGGAGGGAAAGAAGGAAGGATGGGAGGGAGGGAGGGAATGGATGGAGGAAGGAAGAAAAGTAAGGGAGGTAATGGATGGAGGAAAGAATGAAGGGAGGGAGGAAGGAAGGAAGAAAAGGGAGGGAGGAACAGATTGAAGCAAGAAGGAAGGAAGGACAGGGAGAGATAAGGGAAGGAAGGGGAGGGATTGTGAGAGGAAGTAAGGAAGAAAATGGAGGAAGGGGATGGATGAAGGAATGAAGGAAATGGAGGAAGAAATGAAGGAAGGGGAGGGAAGGAAGGAAAGAAAGGGGAGAGAGGAAGGAAATGGAGGGAGGAAGGAAGAAAAGGAGGGAAGGAGAGGAAAGAATGGAGGAGAGAGAGGGAGGAAGGAAGAAAGAAAAGGGAGGGAGGGAGGGAGGGAGGGAAGAAATGATCAGAGGGGAGGGAGAAAAGAATGAAGGAAAGAAAGAAATAAAAGGGAAGGAAGGAAGGAAATGGTTGGAGGGAAGGAAGGAAGAAAGTGGGGGAGGAAGGAAGGAAGGAATTTTAGCAGAAATGGGAGAGAAGAAATGGATGGAGAAAGGAAGAAAGGAAGGAAAGGGAGGGAGAGAAATATGAAGAAAAATTAAAAAAGTAATATAAGGGAGGGATAAGAAGGAAGGATGGATGGGGAGGGAGGATAGTTGGGGGTGTGGAGCGGTATGTGGTATGTTGGTAGGGTGGGGAGGGTGGATGGTTGGTTGATAAGGGTGGGTGAGAAGGTAGGATTGGGTGGGAGGTAGGTTAGGGATGGGTGGATGGAAGGGTGTGAAGTTGGTTGGAGGGTAGGTGTGTGTAGGGTATGTAGGGCTGGGTGGGTGTGTGGTAGGTTTGTTGGTTGGGTGGGGGGTGAAGACGCAGAAGGGGGGGGGGGGGTGTGTGTGACGGATGGAGGGAAGACAAGACAAGTCGGGGTGGGCAGGCAGGAGGGACAGGAAGAGCGCAACGCACTGGAAGGAGGG